>NC_060198.1:16589881-16670293 GCF_021184085.1 Oncorhynchus gorbuscha
GGACCCCCCGCCCCCCCCTCATTTAACAACTTCCCCACTCCTTGACAGGCTAGCGAAGGCTGGACAGGGTCATTAATCAAGGACTGTGTCTGAGAGACAGAATAGGCCTCGCCTGGGGCCTCCAGTCCTCCATTAGAGCTGATAACCCAGTGACTGGCAGGGCCAGGTCTAGCCCGCCTGACCTCTCTGGGCTAGGGAGCTGGCAGCTAAAACGGCCATCCATCAAACAGGGAGCTAATAATTATCGTCAAGGGGGGTCACCACTCTCCCCTGAAAGAAGTGTTGGTGAGAACAAAGTCGCCAGCTTTGGAGGGAGCGAGAGCACGCTTTGAACCCAAGGATGCGTGTGTAGTGACAGAGAGAGAGAGAGAGAGATCTTGTCAAGCGCCAGGAACAATCATTATAACGGGGAGGGAAATTCTTGTGGTGTACTTGTGGTCGGAACGAAGCAGGGTTTTTAAAGAAGATCCGCTTCTCAAGAAGGGCCCATCGTGTCCTCTACCACACCTGCAATACCATTCTCCATCCATGCTCTGCCCTATCCACCTCATAAGTCTGCCACATTTTCTCTTCTATCCATGCCTCCATCACACCCCCACATTGATCCCTTAATTCACACATTAGCCATCCACCATCTAGCCAAGGCTCTATCCATCCACCACCCTAGCCATACTCCAGTCAGCCATTCATCCACCGTTCTTCACCCATTGGAACTGGGGGAGTCACTTACTCTCATGGCAGTATGTCCCAGTGAAGCCCTCCTGGCACTCGCAGCTGAACTGGCCCCCAGCCTGGCTCCGGCAGCGCCCGTGGGGCCCGCACACATTGGACGAAATCAGACGCATGCCCCCAGGGGTGCTGTTGGATGCCACAGCAACCGTGCAGCTGTCAATCACTGAGGGAGAGAGGGTGGTCAGGACAGTGTGCATATATGGCAATCACAAATGTTGATTATGTATTGCACAGAACTGACATTGCCACACATCATATAAACCTTCACAAGCACTTTGGGTGCTAAAGCTTCGAATAAATAAATATTCAACACATGCCAAAGTCCTCCTAACTTCTTCAATCTGTGGTGTGTGTTTAGATAAAAGTAGTCCAAGCGTATAAACCCTTATCAGACTGTCGTAATTACTCTAAAAAATGTGCGCGAGCACACACACACACACACAGAGAGAGAGAAAATGATGGGGGTCTATTATGTTTTTAGCAGGAAGAACACACACAGAGCACTTCAGTTTGCCAGATTTTTCTGGGGCGTTTTTGGAGACAAACACAGTCTAGAAGGGAAGGAAAAATTTAAGAAGCAGAGGCAATTTGTCAGAAGGAGGAATGGGGGGGGGTCTTAAAAGGGAGTGTCCTGTCAAAAAAGTAGTCTGACAGCAGTAGCGGCTCGAAAACATGAAACCAAATCTTAACTCTTCCCATGGTAACGAGGCCCTGGGGGACCGGCGGAGAACGGGTTTGTGCCGCGCGGGCTTGCTCACCTTAGGTCTTCACACACTGGTGTGACACACACCCAGCACAATGGCCTCAAGTTAGCAGATTAGATTACAGACTCTGCAGGTTAAACCCCCCCCCTCTCAGATTTACAGTAAAAAAAAAAGCAAAGGGAGATGAGTGACCTACATTTGTTTGGGTTAGCCTTCTTAAATGTAAATTTGTATTAGCCAAGCTAGACAAAACTGGCTAGGCTAACACTGAAAACCAACAGACTTTTACAGCAATGTAAAAACTGCACAAGGCTGATCCCAAAAAAAAAGCAAATATGAACCTTTGCAGGGTGTGGTACGACAGTGGTCCTTCAAATGGGAACAGTTCTTGCCCTCATAGTCTTCGGGACATTTGCAGAAGTAGTCGGTAGCCAGGTTGAAACACTGGGCCCCGTTTTGACATGGGTTCGGCATGCAGTAGTCGATGTCCAGCTGAGAAGGCGAGAACAAAAACAGAGAATGGTTTAGACATAAGCCATGTAAAGTAATACGTGCCATTTGACCTTTTCCATAATAACCCCATTGTAGACTTCCCCACAGAAACCTGCTAAAGACCCATAAACAAACGCTTAGCGGTGGGGAGTTGGAGGAGGCGGGAAAAGAGAAGACTGACTTAACACTTGTGAACCTTCCGTCTGGGCTAACAAGCGCGACAAAGCTCCGGTTTTAAGTTGCAAAGAGAAACGATTGCAGAGAGAAACGCAGGTGCAACTACAGTGGGGTGGATGGAAAGGTGGCACAAAAAAAAAAACTATTGAAGAGGATATCAATGAAAACAGATCATGGTGAGAAGATTCATGCAGGAGAGAGGTAGTCAAGGAAAGTTGGCCCTAACCACCAATCTAGGATCTCCAATCCTAACCTTAACAATTAAAAGGTATGGGGAAATACAGTATCCGACTGTGGATCAGTGGTTTGAGGTGACTGCAACTTACTCTGGATTTATTCAAGATAAGTTGGCCCTAACCACAGATCTAGGATCAGCTTATGCTTACCTCCAATCCTAACCATAAACCATTACCAAGGATGCAGCAATATCTGCAATATGTTATGGCTTGAGGTGACTTGAACCAACTCTGGGTAGGCTTCTGGGCACAGTGAGGGGGTGTGGTGCCAATCTCTGCTCACCTGACAGAAGTTGCCAGAGAAACCGGGCAGGCACAGGCACTGGAAGCCGTTGACGTCGTCCTTGCAACTGCCGCCGTTCAGGCACGGGCCACTGGCACACTCATCTACATCAGTCTCGCAGTGCTCACCGCCGAAGCCCAACGGACAAACACAGCGGTACCCGTTCACCATGTCCTAGGGAGGGGAAGAAAACGGAGAAAGGGAGAAAAATAAATAAAATGTGAGTGTGTGAGGTACAGAACAGTAAGGAAAACAAGCCATTGTGAAAGGGTTGGAAAATAATTAAGACATTTCTTTTTCCTGGCAGGGGACGAGAATGTTTATGGTAATCTGATCTATTGTAGTCATGAAGACCTTCCACCTATTCCCCCCCTCCCATTCTGCCCTCCTCCACAAGCATTCATGTCTTCTGCCCCCACTCTTTGTTAGCATTGCCCGAGCAACTCATGTCTGTGTTCTGAAAGCATGTCTCAGCAGTTTGCCATTTTTAAACCTGCCATAAAGGGGAAAAAAAGGGGGAGGAAGAGGGGAAGGGGAGAGAAAGCAGCCAAAAACAACTCCAATATGCCAGGAAGTATCCGAAATATGTCAATCGACCAGGACCGGTACATTCCAGAAAAATAAGAACACATCTATGTCCCAAATGGCACCCTATTCCTCATGATAGGGTTCTGGTCAAAAGTAGTGCACTATATAGGGAATAGGATGCCTTTAGGGAGAAACCCAATAAACCTACCTTGCAGGTTCCCCCATTTTGACACTGGTCCCGACAGTCATTAATATCTGTGGAAACAATTTGTAACAATCAAATACAAATAAATAAACGTATACAATTTGAGCTCCGCCAAGGAGAGGCCTTGATAGAAGATTTCCCACAAGCTTTCCTCAAGACAAGCCTCGTTTGAGAATAGGTGGTAAAAATAAAGGGTGCGATTCGTGCGGGGCCTCGGTGCGCTGGGGCTTCACGCGATTGTTTGAGCGCCCATGTTATTTGGACGTTACCGGCTGTGCAAGCAGACAATGACGAGATAAAAACGTGCATTATTATTTATTTGTATTTGTTTTTTTTTCTGTCGTCCAATTTCAGACAGACCACTCCAGAACTATTAGTCCAGGACAAAAAAAAACACTGAGCCAGTCCTAACCATCAGTCATAAACTCACTTCCAAAACTGGCCCTAGAACAGTTGTTTAAAGTTGCTACTGGCACTTGACGTAACATTGCTTCATTTTAGAACAAGGGTGTGCAACTTTAGACTCTGGAGATTGAATGGCAGGGTGAGCAGGCTTTTGTTCTACCCCGGCACGAACACACTTCCAAATAATCAGGCTTTCAATTGCCAACCATGATTAGTTGAATTACCCATGTTAGTGCTGGGCTGGAACAAAAGCCAGTTTCCCCTGCTGCTCCCTGGAACCAGACTTGCCCACCTCTGCATTAGAACAAGCGACAGGCCTTTTCATTGAGAGAGAGAGAAAAAAAATAACTCACTGGTGTCGCAGTTCTGGCCCATCCAACCAGGGAGGCACTCGCAGAAGTACCCTCCAATCAGGTTCCGGCAGGAGTTGGCATTCAGGCAGGGGTCGCCTTCGCACTCATTGGCGTCTGAAACCCACAAAACATTTAATTCCTTCATTCCTCTTACAGGGCATTCGGCATGCAACTGCGAAGTGTCGGCAGCCATAGGAATAGTTTCCCCCGACACCCAACCATTGACTAAGGGGATGCCTATTCTAGGAATTATATTTCTATGGTCTTTTCTGGTGGTCTGCATTCAAACCCGCATCAGAGCCGGTCCCCATGGTGAAAGGCAATTGGGGACAAACACAAAATGTGCCAGGTGGGGTGAAGGATTGTGGATCAAGGTAGCAGTGAAGACACCCATCCTCTCACTCCTCATTCTAAGCACTTTAAAAACACACGGCCATTCCTCAAAGGATGATCAACCCGGCTTAGGAAACCCCACATTATCTCTGCCCCCAGAGGAATCCCAAAAAACAGCCATGGAATGGAATGCCGAAGGAACTTTCCCCATCCTGGCACGCCGTTTCTAAATCTTCACACTAGAGCGCCACCAAAAGACAAGGGTGGTATGATGAATTTGCACTTAGAAGCTTAACTAATGTCAGTTTGGAGATTCCCCCCCCCCCCTAATGGTTATGGTTCAGATTTGGAGAGTGTAAGCTGGTCCTAGATCTGTGTCCTAAGGAAATCCTCTAATTGTAGCAAGGTGGTTAGAAGTTGACCTCAACCACAGATCTAGGAAACTAACTTCAACCATTAGTGAGAGAAGAGATATTTGATCCTGTATCAGTGGGCCAAATAAAGTATATAATCTCCATACTCCATAGTGGGCATAGAGATCAATACTCTCTCTATGGTAGTAGGATATATAGGTGGTAGTGGGATAGAGAAGGACTAAGTTGTTGTTGTGAGATAGAGGTTTGTAGGATATAAGAGTACAATTGTTTCTGTGATAGAGGAGATATAGGTAGAGGAGTTGCATGGGGATTGTGGGATATAGGAGGTAAAAAATTAGATAGAGGATGACTGCAAACCTGGTGGTTGAATGATAGAGGTGCCGGAATTTGTGGGATAGAGGAGTAGTTTTTAAGGGAGGGGGAATATAGAGGATGAATGAGAGCTCAGTTATATGATAGGGTTCAAGCAAGATAAGATCTCTTCGATAATCACAGCCGTATATATCCCCCCCCAAGCAGACACATCGATGGCTCTGAACAAACTTTATTTAACTCTTTGCAAACTGGAAACCATTTATCCGGAAGCTGCATTCATTGTAGCTGGGGATTTTAACAAAGCTAATCTGAAAACAAGACTCCCGGGACCACCCATACGTAGAATGTATGCACACATGACTGTAAATTTTATCTAAATGGCATATACTACTACATATCGATTGCGCAACCAGGGGTGGTAAAACCTTGGATCATTGTTACTCTAACTTCCGCGACGCATATAAGGCCCTGCCCCGCCCCCCTTTCGGAAAAGCTGACCACGACGCCATTTTGCTGATCCCTGCCTACAGGCAGAAATTAAAACAAGAGGCTCCCACGCTGAAGTCTGTCCAACGCTGGTCAGAACAAGCTGACTCTACACTCCAAGACTGCTTCCATCACGTGGACTGGGACATGTTTCGTATTGCGTCAGATGGAAATATTGACGAATACGCTGATTCGGTGTGAGAGTTCATTAGAACGTGCGTCGAAGATGTCGTTCCCATAGCAACAATAAAAACATTCCCAAACCAGAAACCGTGGATTGATGGCAGCATTCGCGTGAAACTGAAAGCGCGAACCACTGCTTTTAATCAGGGCAAGGTGTCTGGTAACATGTCCGAATATAAACAATGCAGCTATTCCCTCCGCAAGGCTATTAAACAAGCTAAGCGTCAGTACAGAGACAAAGTGGAATCTCAATTCAATGGCTCAGACACAAGAGGCATGTGGCAGGGTCTACAGTCAATCACGGACTACAAGAAGGAACCCAGCCCAGTCACGGACCAGGATGTCTTGCTCCCAGGCAGACTAAATAACTTTTTTGCCCGCTTTGAGGACAATACAGTGCCCCTGACACGGCCTGCAACGAAAACATGCGGTCTCTCCTTCACTGCAGCCGAGGTGAGTAAGACATTTAAACGTGTTGACCCTCGCACGGCTGCAGGCCCAGACGGCATCCCCAGCCGCGCCCTCAGAGCATGCGCAGACCAGCTGGCCGGTGTGTTTACAGACATATTCAATCAATCCCTATACCAGTCTGCTGTTCCCACATGCTTCAAGAGGGCCACCATTGTTCCTGTTCCCAAGAAAGCTAAGGTAACTGAGCTAAACGACTACCGCCCCGTAGCACTCACTTCCGTCATCATGAAGTGCTTTGAGAGACTAGTCAAGGACCATATCACTTCCAACCTACCTGACACCCTAGACCCACTCCAATTTGCTTACCGCCCAAATAGGTCCACAGACGATGCAATCTCAACCACACTGCACACTGCCCTAACCCACCTGGACAAAAGGAATACCTATGTGAGAATGCTGTTCATCGACTACAGCTCGGCATTCAACACCATAGTACCCTTCAAGCTCGTCATCAAGCTCGAGACCCTGGGCCTCGACCCCGCCCTGTGCAACTGGGTACTGGACTTCCTGACGGGCCGCCCCCAGGTGGTGAGGGTAGGCAACAACATCTCCTCCCCGCTGATCCTCAACACGGGGGCCCCACAAGGGTGCGTTCTGAGCCCTCTCCTGTACTCCCTGTTCACCCACGACTGCGTGGCCACGCACGCCTCCAACTCAAATCATCAAGTTTGCGGACGACACAACAGTGGTAGGCTTGATTACCAAAAACGACGAGACGGCCTACAGGGAGGAGGTGAGGGCCCTCGGAGTGTGGTGTCAGGAAAATAACCTCACACTCAACGTCAACAAAACTAAGGAGATGATTGTGGACTTCAGGAAACAGCAGAGGGAACTCCTATCCACATCGATGGAACAGTAGTATGTATCACTAGCCACTTTAACTATGCCACTTTGTTTACTTTGTCTACACACTCATCTCATATGTATATACTGTACTCGATACCATCTACTGTATGCTGCTCTGTACCATCACTCATTCATATATCCTTATGTACATATTCCTTATCCCCTTACACTGTGTATAAGACAGTAGTTTTGGAATTGTTAGTTAGATTACTTGTTGGTTATCACTGCATTGTCGGAACTAGAAGCACAAGCATTTCGCTACACTCGCATTAACATCTGCTAACCATGTGTATGTGACAAATAAATAAAATTTGATTTGATTTGATTCGAGATGGCCAAGACGCAAAGTCAGACTTTGCAACTTGGCCAAATAGTGACGACCGTATGATAGAGGAGGTGCAGGGTGTTATGGGATAGAGGACTGACTGACCGATGAGGCAGGTCTTGCCGCTCCACTGGAAGGGACAGGTGCACTTGAAGCCGTTGACCTGGTCCTGGCAGGTGCCCCCATGGCCACAGGGGTTGGGGAAACACTCGTCCACATCTGGGGGGCCGGGGGGAAGAAGAGTGTTTTACGACTAAATGTGGACTGTCAAATCAAAAGTCCATGACAATGGCTAAGTCTCTTGCGCTTGAAAGGCTGATGGAGTCATAATGACACAAAATACATTTACGTTTTTAAAGTCCCCGCCATCCTCGTCTATTCCTGAATACGTCTATATAACACACTGTGGTTGTTCAAATCTTAACCCCTATTAATATCACAAACACAACTGGAGTTATAACCAGTTTAACGAGGGCATGTCATTCATCTACTCAATTTATAATCTCAAAACGGTAGCGGAGAAATGTCAACACGGACAATTTCTTCACATCAGTCATTGGCAAACAAGTTGCTTGCAAAGAAAACAAGCCTGGTTGGCACCATTAACAAAGCGAGAATGGAGCTCCCTCCCTCTGTGCAAAATAAGGCACCTGCACATCAGCAGTACTCTACAACGGTGCTGAAGAATGAGTGTTGTCACACTTTACCAATGCATGGCAAGAAATACCGTTTGCATCATGAGCACCAGCGGCAACAAGGACACACAGAGAAAACTATTATGAACTAATACCGAACAAAGATATTTCATCAGAATATGCATCCAGTGGTGTAAAGTTAAGTAAAACTACTTTGAAGTACTACTTAAATATTTTGGCATTACCACTACATTCCTAAAGAAAACATGTACTTTTTCACTCCCGTACATTTTGAATGCTTAGCAGGACAGCAACATGGTCTAATTCACACATTTATCAAGAGAACATGTGGTCTTCCCTACTGCCTCGGATCTGGCGGTCTCTCTAAACACAAATGCTTGATTTTGTGAATTATGTCGGAGTGTTAGATTGTTCCCCGGGCTACCTCCCCTAAAAAGAACAGCATCCAGTCTCGTTTGCTTTAACATAAGGAATTTGAGAGGATTTATAGCATTTACTTTTGATACTTAAGTATATCAAATATACTTTGAGACCTTAAAATAGATAATTTCTCAAGTATGACAAGTGGTATTTTTTTACCCCCACCACTGTACGCGTCGCCATATATAGATAGATCAACTTATATACAATTTGTTTTTCCTATGAGAAAATCACCTGAATGTCGTCTACTTCATTCTATAGGTTGTTGATCGTTTGGATCAGATGGCACAGCTGTACAGTGAAAGGAGGAACTCGCCGCTGGCCTGTCACGGTTCTACAAACATGCTCGACTTGGCTGCTAATCAACACACGTGTTGCTTACGCAGTGCATGAACCCCACGAGCAGGAGAGACTTCATCATGAGTCTAAGCACACGGGCTAAGTGAGAGACATATGAGGACCAAGTCAGGAGGGAAAGATTCCACGCGAGCAATTGCGCAAAGCCAAGTAGAAACTGCCAGGTGGGCAGATGTACTCACAAAAACAAACAAACAAAACCCGTTTCAGCTGCGAGCAAGCGACTTGTTCGTGCGAAGTGTTGCAAGCGACAAAAATGTGTGATGACAGTTAAGAACAAGGGATGACACCTAAAATAAAAGATCCAACTGATGCCATTAGGTGAAGATGCACGACAAACTGTAAGCACCAGCGGGGCCACAAATAAATGTGTTTAATAACTGACAATAATGGACTATTTTTGACTGCGGTTTTAAAAAGCGACACATTCATTATAATGCCATTCTGGCTTTTGTGCCGATTTTCACTATTTATCAACCACAAATGGTGCCAATACTGATGTTTATGCAACTGAGATTTTCTTCAAATCGACCGCGCGTCTTGCTGACCGATCATGTGTCTTGTTGGTTTGGGTTACTTGTATTAGTTTTGTCGGTATAAAAAGAAGCGGTTACAGTGTTCCAACGCACATGCTTTTTGTTTCATAGAATTTCAAGTGTAAAAAAAATAAAAATAAATAAATAAATAAAATATTTTAAAAATAAATTTAATTTTAAAAAAATAAAAAAAAATCGCTTTTATTTGTGAAGTGCCTTTGTTAAAACTATGTTTAGTGATTTGTCTATACCAGTACCATACACTAATAAAATATTTGAGGAGGGAAAGAACATATTTTCATTTTTAATGTTGCCTAAGACCTTCATAAACACAACAAGATAATTATTTTTACGATGGCATATATGAAATATATTTGACTGTTAGAATGTTGACGTCCAAAAGATGTGTCAATTGGCACGAAAAAGGCCAGTATAATATTGAATTCAAAATGACCCAAACCTCAGGTATTACATACTAGAATGTATTACTTACTGATGCTGCAGGAGGGGCCACTCCAGCCGGGGGCACACTGGCAGTCGAAGCCCTGACTGGTCTCCAAACAGCTCCCTCCATTAAAACAGGGCTCCGACAGACAGGCATGCTCTGCTACGGACCGAGAGACAGAGCAAGAGGTAGATCGAGCGGGTAAAGGGAGAGGGATGGGAGTGAGAAGGGAGAGAAAGAAAGGGGAGAGGGGAAAGGTGGAGAACAGATAGAGAGTTAAACTCCCAAACTCAGTTCTCACACTGCAGGAGGGTGGGGTGGGTTTTCCCCCCTCGCTGCAGTCGGTTCCCAGCAGCTTTCTCTGGCCCAGCTAGGCTACAGCCAGTGGAGTGGAAAGCCCCTTTGACCTCTCACTAACCAGCTCTGGACCACACCGCAAGACGAGGAGCGAGAGGGGGAAGGAGAGTTAGGAAAAGATAAAGAGTGCTGAGTGCAAGAGAAATAAACAGAACAAGAGAAAGAACAACATTTCTCAATGAGAAAAAGACAGAAAGAAAGCAAAAGACAGAAAGAGAAAGACAGAGGGTCCGATCTCCCACTAGGCCTACGTCGTTAGAAAAAAAAAAACATCCCCTCTCCCGTTTCACTCTCACTAGCCCCCCAGGGCCCTAGCCCTATAGCCTTAGCGTTTACTCTAGCCAGCTAGCAGGAAATCGTCTGTCATGGCATGCTGACCCCGCCGAGCGACGCGCCGTGACTTCCACCCCAGCGTAAATCATTGTCCATCCCGTCGCAGGAGGACGAGAGAAGAGAATAGCAAACTCAAGTCACGACGGATTCCTCCGCTCAAATCAATTAATGCTCTGCATTCTTTGGCTGGCAGATCGAGGTAGCGTCCCAAATGGCAACCTATTCTCTATATAATGCACTACGTGCTTGGTCAAAAGTAGTGCACTGAATAGGGTGCCATTTTGGACTCCCACCCGAGGGGGGGGGGGTGAGAGGGAGATGACTGTTGATTGGTGTCAGCGGGCTAGGGGCACGGGAGGAATAGAGGGGGATATAGGGAGGGAGAGAAGGAGCACAGGAGGGGGTTTAATGTTGTTGGTCTGGCTGGGAGAGAAAAAGAAAAGGAGAATTCAGGCTTGGCTGGAAGCTGGAATCCCCCTCTTCTCTCCCTCGTTCCCTCCCTCGCTCGCTCTCAAGATGACCGGCGATAGTTTTCAAACCCTCGCTACAAACAGAGTGGCAACTGTCCCAGACAAACACAGAGCGGGCGTGTTTGACTGCCAACGCCTACAGGGAGCTTTCCCCTCAATTAGCTGAGTCATGCCTCCATTGACCCCCATACAAAACAAGGGCCATC
Organism: Oncorhynchus gorbuscha; assembly: GCF_021184085.1. Classification (NCBI taxonomy): domain Eukaryota; kingdom Metazoa; phylum Chordata; class Actinopteri; order Salmoniformes; family Salmonidae; genus Oncorhynchus; species Oncorhynchus gorbuscha. The sequence continues at coordinate 16,601,113 of NC_060198.1, forward strand.
TACTTATCCTAATGATCAAATTCGACCCAACTTCATTGAAACATCCTCAACTAAAGAAAAAGACATACAACTCTATGACATCCCTATGATCAAAACTCAAACTTTATAGAAACCAACCTTGATTCTAACAATTGACACATTTTAAACCATTTGAAGATGTGAGGTAACTGTTAGATTTGTTGATGAAGCTGAAATTACAATCCACCCTCAGAAAGGTTAGCTCCGTTACTGCGTCTCCTTCCGTTCCCGTTTCCCTTGATGATACCTTAATGAGGTCGTCACCTCCTGGCCGGAGTGACGCGTGAGACCGCCCCACAAACGGAACCTCCCTGGATGGGGTTAAGCACGGGGCTGACCCCCCTTAACCCCTGAACCATGACCCCTCGACTTCCCACCCCGTCGCACCACATGACTCAGATCTCACCGACCAGTCTTGAGAAAACAAATACCCTTTTCTCTCTCAATCGTCACCAGAAAATGAAAAAAGTTGAGTGGGAGACAGGAGAGAGATTCTCCAACATAGTAGACTTGCTGCGCTTGAGTGTCCAAGACTAATTTCACTCTGGGACAATACAGTTAATCTTATCTTCTACTCCAATTTCACTCTCATAAGGAATAAACATGGAGTGGAACCAGACCCTAGACACTACAAGCGATTTACCTATTTACACACTCACGTACGTGTCTCGTCAGGTGACTCACCTTTCTCGCAGTTGACACCAGAGTAGCCGTCAGGACAGGCACAGTGGTACTTGTCAGGTCCAGTGTTGCTGCAGGTCCCCATGTTCAGACAGGGCTGGAATGTACCACATGTGTTCAGGTCTGGAAGACAGGGAGGGAAAAGTATGAGTGTGTTGGTATTTCACAGCAAATGGATGAGTGTGTTTGTGAGGGCACCAGTTATCAGCTGTATATCTACAGAGCAGAGGGGTATACCACTAAGCAGGATCAATGAGTTAGCCAGCTAACTTGCCTAAATATATCTATATTTATCTCACACACTGTAATTGACTCAACAACCAAAATCATCTAAGTTTAATCTAAACCAGAAAATCAGTAGGCCTTATGGTTGTTATCAAAGTTAGCTGGCCAACCCAATAACCATGCTTTGTAGTGTACCTCTCTGGTGTGTATTTGCATGCGTGCATGTGTATGCTTACCTTTGTCGCAGAGCTGGCCGCCAAAGTTTGTGTCACAGAGGCACTGCCAAGGTTCCACGCAGCTTCCATGCACACAGCCCGGGTGAGGGATGCACTTATCACAGTACTCACCCTGCCAGCCGTACAGACACCTGCAGGACACACACGCACTCGATAAGTATTCAATGCAGGGGACAACCGAGCGACACTATCCCGCTTAAAACACACACACGAATGGGTTGGGCTGGGCCAAGGCTGCTCCTTGAGTAAGTAAAAGTGCTTGTCTGGACAGGGCACTAGCAGGGGTAAACTTTTCATCCTAAAGTCATTAGGATAACAGAGCGAATCGTGTACACACCCCCACACACACACACATTCATTCATTCCTGGTATCCATGCCCAGCCCACCTTTGCTACATGCATTGGATAACTATCCCAGATACCCAATATATACACCTCCTACCCACTGAAAGGCTTGAATGAAAGCTGCAAAAAATATGAAGCCATCAAAAGTACACATTTCACTGCAGCCTCCCGTAAAAATCAGATGTGTGTGAGTTCAGAAGAAGCCATAGAAGCTTCTCCAGAATCGCCACAACATGCTAACTTCTCCTACCGCCACTTCCGATTGGTTCTTGCCTGCAAGACTAAAGGGCTAAATCAAAGCATTGCACTGAAGGGAGGTGAAAAGAGGGTGGGGGGGGAATCCTTTGAATTTGACAGCGGTCTTCGAGACCAGATTCCACCACCGCCGCCATTAAGCTCTCACCACACTGGGGGCCCCCTTCCCAAAACATGCAAAGGTTCAGGCCCTTCACAGCTCTGGATGATGGGAGGGGGGATTCATTGGGTTGTGCTTATTAGGGCACGCAATGTAAAACAGTCACTTCCTGCTTCAGTCTGTTTTCTTCTGTTTGGTGCCTAACGAACACGTCACAATCAAGGGTTGAGAGTTTGATTGCCACGTATAGTAACATGTATATCGTATAGTGTCATCTAAGACACTGCCAGAAATGACTATGTCTCCATTGAGTCTGATGCCAATCCAAAGTGGGCAGAACGCATGGTATTGGGAATTCCCCCTGCCAATGGTGTTATTTCCATGTGGAACAAGGGTGCTGCTGAGTGACAACAAGTCGGGAGTGAGATTTTGAGTCTGGCTCTTTTCAGAGTTTTTTTTTTTTTTACTAACTTAGGTTAGCTGAAAATGGTTGTGTTGGGAAAAGGGGTGCTTACTTGCAATCTCCGGGCAATTTACAGGAACCGTGTTCAGTGCTGCAGCCTTGCCTGCAAATAGCTGAGAGAGAGAAAGAGAATGAGGGAGGAAGTAAAGGAGAGAGCGAGAGGGGGAGAGAAAGAAAGTCAAGTGTTGTGATGGTGAGAAGTCAGCAAGAAATTCACAGGGGGGGGTGGGAGTAAGAGTGACAGAAAAAAAAAGCACAAAGAGTCAGCATGATGATGTCAGACAGCTCCCCCTCCCCCATCTCATCTCCAAACTCGTGGGAATGTCCTAAGCTCCAACCGGGGCAATAATCCTACAAAATCCGAGACTTATCCCAGAGCCCTGCCATTGCTCCCCGCTAGGATACTAAGGCCTGGGGGGTGCGCTGGTGCATTGCAAACAGCCCAAATTCCAAACGGCAACGCTAACTATTTGTTAAAGCCTGCCGGGCCAGCCGTGGCCAAAGTCTGCTGCGTTAAGACAATATGCCCTCGTGTCAATGGTTGAAGAGGCCAGCTTGACCCCACCCCTAAATTATATAATTTAGCCTAGTGTTCATTCTCTCTCTGGTCGGTTTCACCTCAACGCAATTGCTGTCAATTGTGGGCCAAGTCGCTAAAGCACAAGTTGCCCTTAAAGGCCCACTGTTATTAATTAATCATTTGAATGATATATTCCAATTGATTGTTGAATGTCACTTGATGAATGCCTTTTGAGCTTTGTTCAAATGTCTAACCTCATGGAAAAAAATAAACTTCTTTAGCTTGACTTCACGTTGCTGTAAAATTACAGACAACTGCTTTGGTTAAATCCCTCCCGCTTACCAGTGCTGCATTCTGGTCCGGACCACCCTTCGAGGCAGGTCTTGTTGCCGTTGTGGTCGCAGTTGTAGTGGCCAAAAAAGTCGTTGCGCGGACGGCAGAACTTGTTGCAGCCGAAACCGTAGTAGTGCTCGTCGCAGCTGACCCGAATCTGGTACTCAAACTGGCCCACCGGCCCGTTGTGCTTCAGGCTCTGCCACTGGCGGCTGGGGTTGATCATGCCCGACTGAACAGCCTTCTCGATCCTCTCGCCTCCCACGCCTGATGGAGGGAAATGGATTGCGGAGAGAGAGGACTCAGAGGGACTGGTAGGAAACACATGTGCATAAGGTGGAGGCAAAGACAAATGCAGTCATACAATACATACACAGAAGTCAACGCATGATGTCAATGCCCATTCAGCGAGACCAAGCGTCTTGCTTTGGGTCATTTTAATGCCACTTCTCGGACTTTACTAGTACAGGGTCTCCAAATATCACTGGGTAAATGCCCAAATATGAATTGCCATCCAAGGCTACAGCTGCCAACAGACATAAGAGGTGATGCCTCCTTCTGTCCCTGCCCACTTTGCCACCCTCTGCTACCCTTGCACCCAAACAAACTCTACTTAACCAGGGTCAGCCCTCGAGGGAAAGAGAACGGCATCCCTCCCATGCCAGCGCTGCCATGTCACTATGTTAGGGCAGTCACTGCCTCCTAATCCCATTTTCCATGAAGAAGTCCTCTGGTAGTCAAGAAATACAGAAAGGCAGTAATGCAAACGACACTATTTTATTTTATTTTTATTTTTTAACTGTCCATAACAGTCTGCCCACTTAAATTCCGTTCAGCCTCTGCAAGCTTTGACAAGGGGGGCGCGAAAATTAACAAAAACTTAAGCGTAGAGTTTGTTTACTCTTTTCTTGGAGGGAAAGCTGCTTTGTTACGGCAGTTGTAGTGGTGGGCCGTAGTAGTAATATTCCATGCCGTTCTAGAACCCTGAGTGCCAATGTGGTATTTCTCCAGTGGAATGCAAAGTGTGGTCGGGGTGAGGTGACGCCCTCTCACTACCTGAGGCCCGGGAATAGTTTGACGGCGAGGGGGTTGTGGTTTGGCAAAACGGACAAAATTAACCCAGGGTCCTTGAGAAAAAAAAGAAAAAAGACCTGGAAGCAAACTGTGACCCACCATATCAAACAGGAAAGCCCTGGGACGGTTGACTGTGTGAGAAACAGCCAACCCCAAGAAACTGTACTGTCCTGGTGATTTGACCAAACATTTAAACCTCTCAGTTCTGTGGTGAATACCGCTCAGGGCAATGAGTTGGCACCGACATGATAGTTACCACGGTAACTTGTAATTTAAGCTTATGTAAGCACAATTTAGAGACGCTAACTCTAGACTAAGGTTAGCCGTAGCAGTGTATCTGGATAGCATTAGCAGCACAACTGTGATAGGCTTTTAATGTGTCTGCTTATTGGAGGCTAACTGGCCACGTGCCCAGGGCACTTAGCTTGTTGACGCTAAGTGAGACGGCCAATATTTGGCCTGTCCTCACTTGGCCCTCTTCCTTGGCAGACATTTTCATTGATCTAGCTGGCTTGTTGTGTGTGCTTGTCGGCGGGAGGGCTTTCGAAAAATACAAGTCTTCAACCGCACACTAACCTTTCTGCATTTGGGCTTTATTGGCCCGAATGCGATGATTAGTTTCATGCTCGGTGTAGACTTGGCTGTGGTGGAACTACTGCCCTGCCCTCCTTCTGGGCCAAAGCACACCTGGACAGGGGTCAGCGTACCCTGGGGCCGATTTAACACTGGAACTATAATGGTTCCTTGAGGAATGCCAAATGCAACACACAGCCTTAACTCCCACTGACTGCCTAACGGTCGGGCTGAAAACAAACAACGCTCAAATCTGTAGTGTGATCTCGCTCAATCTCTTCCTCACTCTCTCCCTTTCCAGTCTATACTACCGTCACTGTTTCCTGAATGAGAGTATTGTGTAAAATGACAGTTGAGAGCTATATGGATGGTAGGGGAGTACGAGAGGCAGAGGGAACGACTCCAGGTTATTTATGCTTGATAGTTTTCTGCCCAACGTTGGTCAGTAATGCCAACCAATGGCTTTTCAAATGGGGGAGGGGGGGGTGAATGTGAGTATCATAAAGGCCAATGTGTGAGTGTGTACCCCACACACAGAATGGTGGCATGACCATGGCCTGCACCTGCCATCAGCATTTAAAAACATTTTTATAAGCACAAGTAAAATGTCCCTCCCCCAAAATGTCCCTTAACAAGAAATTAAGCCCCCCACCCAATTTTGTCCTGGGATCACCACTCATGTTGCTTTTGTAATGTGAAACCGAATATATATATATATAATATATAACATAATGGTGGGGGATAATACTCACTGCCCGTAGAAGAGTCGTTGTTGAAGTCCAAGGCCTCCACGATCAACGTATAGGACCTCTGGAGAGAGAGAAGATTGATAAGACAGAGAGAGGTGTCAGATAAAATAAAGCCACAGCTGCGTTAATCCTTTCACCCCTGGCAGATACAGGTTTTACTTTTAGATTCCTTTCTGCATAGTTCCTGTTAACAGAGTTGGCTATAGGCTACTTCTTATTTAGCCTACTGTTTGAATGGGCATAACATATTGGCAGAAATCTAAAGAATTGGGGAAGAGAAAATCCCATCTGAGGTAACTGTTGTTAGATTTGGTATAACATTAATGCAGCATGTACCTTTATCAATAAAATAAAACAGTTCATTATAGGCACACATTCACAGGGAATAGGGTAAATACAGCCAAACTCCTTCCCATTCGTGAGCACACACACACCAGAGAGCCGCAAGCGAGTGGGTATGGTGGCGTTTAACGCCGTGTCTGTCCATTGGCCGCTCTCCATATGTTGCAGATTAGAGAGAGCGCAGCTATCCCCCCCGAGGCGCCAGCAGCCCTCTGATCCGGGCGGGCTAAGCCACTCTCCCTTCCAGCAACACACCCCAAAATTAACCCACTGCTTTCTCTTCCCCGGATAGAGAGAGATCAAGAGTGGCGATAGAGCAAACCGCTGGCATTGTTTAAAAACCATCCTGGGTTCCTTTCCTTTATTTTCCCCTTCCAGTGCACTGTGACTAGTTGTGTGGAGCGACTTGAGGGCGCTGTAATAGATAGAACAGAATGGTTTTGAGGTAGTGGGTTTGCATCTCTGCAGTGTGTGTGTGTGTGTGTGAAGGCAATTTCAGTGTGTGTATACTTGTGTGTGCGTCATGGGGACGGGGGTCCATTATTTCGGCACCTCTTTGAAACTGTCTCTCTCAAAGGCCCCCATCGCTCTCACCGGTATCAGATAACAGACAGTGGAGAGCCGTGGAGGGCTGGGCTGAGGGGGGGGGGGGCAAGAGTGTGTGTATGCGGGCCTTCATTCATTTGAGACTGTTGTGTACAGTATCATGAGTTTTCATCTGGGTGCATCATATATCGGTTTGTGTGCACGCGCAATTGTGTGTATGTGCGAGCTAATAAGTGTAAGTGCATGCCCAATGCAAGTGTGTGTGTGTGGGTCCATACTTGGCTCCAGTCAGAGGGCCTCTCTCCACTCACGACACTAAACTTGCCAACATTCACATGAGCACTCCTTGTATCACTTGTCAATGAAGCTCCAAAAATATGAGAGGGGGGAGGAAAGAGTGTGTGGTGGTGGAAACAGGGGGTGATGAGGGGGTTGGGGTGGTCGGGGCAGACAGCTTGTTCTTTCCCTCCCTCTCCCTTGGAGGCATGCCCGGCCTCTTGTGTGGGGCTTATGGCCTTGCCACTTTGTCCCATTTAAACAAACAACGCTGGTTCACTAGCACACATAGCCCTGCAAAGCCTAGCTACATTGTTCCATTGAATTACTGATCGTTATCTTATATGGATGTCAGTCTAATTACTGGTTATTACTCCCAGGAAATCCAGATGATGTCAAGATTTGGGGAAAACCACACAGTAGTACCAACTGTGTGTGCAGCCATTTTGCATATTATGATTCGTGATCATAACCATTGAAATGGAGAGAGGTGCTAAACAGTGGTAGCCAAGTCAACTCAACTTTCTTAAACTATCTAAAGCTTGGGAATTTCACAATTTAAAAAGCACTGTCCTTAAATAAACTCCAGTCAAAACTGTTATTTCCTCACAAATATCAAAGAAAAATTATTTCAAAACATTTCCCCCTGCCAAACCCAGTCGGTTAGTACATGCCACCGGTCGACTGTGCCAAAGTAATGTTTACCAAAACGGTAAATAGCAGCCAGGTAAGAAAGCAAAGCACACCATCCCTTCTTTCCCCAGACTAGTGGTGCCTTGCCCACTTTCTCCCCTACGTCACTCCCTCCTTCAACACGATTGAGTAATGTTGGAACGGTGCCCAACTACATGTTCCGTACCCAGTTTTGGTTGAGGACAGAGGCACAGCCGGGCGCTTTCGTTAGGCTGAGATAAGTGTGGGAAAAAGCAAGTGAAATGAGCAGACAAGCCTGGGCACGTCCAGGAAGGGAGTCGGCAGGGTGAATAAGTGCCTGTGTTTTGCAGAGCAGTAGGAGCAAGGCTCACGCTATAGTAGCCTGATTGGCCTCTACCTATAAAGGGGAACTTCTGGGCGAAGGATAAAGTCATCGCTGCCCACATTGAATGAAAGCACAATTGTGGATTCTTTAAAATCATGCTCTATTCAACACTCCGGAAGCCCTTTATCAAAGGTCAACTGATACGGGGCCACAGACACAGATTAAGCCTAGTCCTGGACTAAAAACACATTTAATGGAAATTCTGCATTGCAATCTTTTTTTTTGGTCCAGGACTAGTCTTAAGTCGGTGTCTGTGTCTAGGAAACCAGTGTTTTGACATTTACAAGCTTTCAATGCTTCTCAAACATAAAAATGTCCAGTTTGACAAACACTAAAATGAAACTTCTACCTGGACGCGTTGTGCAGAAGATACAAGCAGGCTGTTCGGATTAACCTCACCTCATAAATCACGGTGTGCTTTTCAGTTTTGTACTGTCGGACCTCTCCCCCTTTATTAGGCATTCCCCCTGCCTCTCCTAAACACACACACACACACACACACACACACACACACACACACACACACACACACACACACACACACACACACACACACACACACACACACACACACACACACACACACACACACACGGCCAGATGCAAGGTAGATGAGGCTTTTACGACAGTAAGGGAGATGGAGAGAAACAGAAAGAGATGGGGAAACAGAGGCAGACAGATGGATTGCAGAGATACAAGAGAACGAGAGATGAGCGAGACTAGTATAATAATCCTTGCTAAGAAGTGAGAGCGAAAAACCCCCCAAAATGAACAGAGAAAGAAAAGCCAAGCATCAATGTTGTCACTCTGGCTGAACTTCAGCCCGCTGTTTGACCATGGGTGGTGGTGGGGGTGGTGGTGGTGGGAGTCTATCCCCACTGGCCTCCATCCTTCTCTAGGCTTTGGCTTTGGCTGCTGGCTGGTAGAATAATAGGCCTACCGGCATTACGCGAGTAAGGCAACCGGTGGGCCATAGGGGCCGAACTTCAAAATAATGGCAACTTCAGCACAACGGTTTAGTCTGGGAGCCGCCGAACGAACCGCGGCACTGCTGAGTCTACTGCTGCATCCTGTTGCTTACCCCCAGCCACATTATTCCCATCCTGGCCTCCCATTATCTCCCATAATCCTCGCTGCCAGCCCGAGGCTATTGTTCCCCCTCCTGTTAATATAAGCTGTCACTGCTTCTGTCTGGCTAGGGTCGTCAAGCCAGGGGCCGAGAGAGAGGAGAGAGAGAGAGTAGAGAGCTCCTCTCGCCAAGCTCTAAAAAGAATGAGAGGAGAACAGTGGCCTGTGTCACATGTGAGAGTTCAAAAAGGAGAGGGGGAAAATAGGGGGAATGAAAGTTCAACAACCGCAAGTAAGATGTTGTTGGCGATACTTTTGGCCATGGCAAGAGGCTGCCATTTGAGGGCCCAATAAACAGACTGACGCAGAGTGAGGTTGTCTTGGTTAGCCAGTGCCAATTTGGGGTCGGGGTTGTGGACATATAAAAACAGACCCAGGGCCACTCTAGCCTAGCCAAGCCTGGGGTGTATTTTTCACTAGGAACTAACAGAAGCAAACGGACTAAAGTGGGGAGGGATGTACCTAAAATCATTCAATAAGAAACTCATTTTTGTTGCAAAATGTTTTCCGTAGTTAAATGTTTTTCTATGGTGTGCACTAATGAATACACCCCTGCTTCTTCGAAGTAAGGGGATGGTGACTGCTTCATTTAACACACCAGTTACTATAGGGTGGCAGGGTTAAAAAGATGGAATGTCTTGGGACCAGTCAAGCGCAACCGCCCAGGTTGACAAAGGGCGGTGGGGGAACAAGAGGCCTTTATACTGCCTGTGTTAAGGTCAGGGGCGAGGGTACACGCCCAGACCTTTGTGACTTAGGCCATGTCGACTGGCCCTATACAGTAGTGGCATCGTGTCCTAAACGCTGGCTGACTGTTCAGTTTATGAAATATTTGGGAATATTCCATACTCGGAATCTCAAGTGTCCACACCTGTGCTAAACAGAACAAAATGCTGGCATAGTTCCAAAAGCCCCCTATTGCTAGGAATATACTCTTTACAATCGACTTAAATTTTTAAAAATGTTTTTAATCCAGATCCTGATTCTATATGACAATATAAATCCAACTTCGCCCTTCCACAACACACATCATTTTTCACCCATTAGGTCTAGCCACAGAGAACACTGTAAGTAAAGGGTTTAGAGGGGGGATAAAAGTCTCCATCAACCATGCCCCCCTTGCAGATGCTCTCCTCCCTCTCTTGCTCCCAGTTCCATTTCTCCCAGTGGGAGGCCTCGTTACCTAGCAACTCCCTCAAAACATCCAATCACTTCATCCCATTGATGACCTGGCACCTCTTCATTGAATGCTGATGAGGCACAGATTTACAATTCATACAAAACAGGGGTTATTGTACGACCACAAATTTAAGTGTGAAAAAAAAAGAGAAGCCAATTCCCCATTCAATATTTCATTAAGTTTGCCCCTGAGCTTGTCTTTGTTGTATTCCTGGGCAAACAATCTTGAGTAATTAACCAAATTGCTAGGTAGAAATGAGATGGAAAAGAAAATATGCAATAGGACAATGGCTTCTTAGCTAGGTCTTTTCATAGTGATATTGGAGCATGTCTAGACATCCTTGTGTGTCCAAAACACATTTTGATGCTGCCAGGGCAACTTATCTGCATTGAAATAGCATCAGTCCACTTTGGTTGTCATGTTCTTCGGTCAACTACAGCCTAATCCTTGACAATAATTGCTGGGTACAACTAGCCTACCTCATTCAAGATGATTCCTCTCAATTCTCAAAAACTACAGTATAATCTCACAGAGCCACAGAAAAAAAATGAGCTCAAAACATGGATGGCTTCATGTCATGAAAATTGTGGCATGGTAAAAAAAAAAGAACGTACACACGTACACGAGAACAGTCAACCAGAGGAATGTGTATAGTTAAGTGAGTGAAGCCTCTGCTTCCTGGGAGCGCACTGTGTGTAAACGCCGTGGCTAGATAACCCAGCTGTTTTATTGCCTATTCTTGCACAAGCCATTGTTTGAGGCTCGGCTACTGGTCGCGCTCTTTAGGAAAAGACCGTGGGGAATGAATCCCGTTTAGGCAGCGCGTCACTGGTAGAATGATGCGACGCTACAGCTCTTCGTAAACGATTAAACCTCTTTGGACTTGCCCATTTCGGTTTAACATTTCCGCCTATTCCCAATAACCATCGCATGAACACTAGTGATGAGTATTCAGACAGCGCAAGCTTATGGACCACCTCACTTTACTCTCTGCCAATCTGACTGAACAATAATATACTGTTTTTTGTAAGAATAAGGTTACCCCCTAAAAAAAAAAACTTTACCGTGTCTTGTGGCCCATGAACTTGCATTGTGTAGCCTTGCCTGCTTCACATGCTGCCATTGACATATCCAAAAGTTACTTAATTTGCCCATCCTTTTTTGTAGTCTATTCATCTAAATTGCACTTTGCGGAGACAAAATATTTGAGGGTTCAAGTTCTCAGCAAACTCGAGCGCCCCAGTGGGAGAACGTGTTATATAAACATAACGACACAATCAACTCACCGGCCAAGCGAAGCTGAAAGGTAACACAATCCTTGACTTGTCACTCCTCGTGTTCCGCAAAGAAAAAGTATTCCCTCCGACCACGGGTGTCGAAGCCGTCCCGAAACTGCATGGGCCCGCCGAAGAGACCTTCAACTGGTACTCCTTTAGACATACTTTAAAATAGGTAGCACACTCATCCCTCGTGCATCTGCGATCTACGGCATTCCGAGATCCATCGCAGCACACACCAGTCTGCAGTTCGCCATTCACGTTCTGCATCGACACAATTTGCAATTCGAAGTGTCCTGATGCCACAGCCAACTGTTTTTTGGAAAGAAATGTGCAACATTACTTCATTTGAATGAGTCTTGCCTTTTTTAATACCTTCCTTTCAAACTGTCAATCAACATGTACGCAAGCTTGAACATTTCCAACTGTAGAAGTAACGTTAGCTAACAGCTAAATAGAAGTAGATAGCTGCAACAAATCGTATCAAGCTAAAGTAGGTAGATAACGTTAAACGTTATCGTTTGTTAGCAAGCTAATATCGACATTAGTTAAGTGTGTGATTTGTAGTTACTAACTTGCAACAAACTATTGCAAATAAACCCCCTTACTGTTATTTTACAGAGGCACGCGTTACTGCTTATTTTGGAACTTTGGAAAATCAAATTGATGGTGACATGAAAACATGCTTAAGTTTTCTAGTGCATCCTCCTAAACCCACAAACCAGTTTTTGAAAATGTGCACGTTGAAAACTAAAATTAGAGCAATACTGTATGGGCAAAAGGTTAGAAATAGGCTTGAATATTAACGTACCTTAATCCACATGCATTGCAAGAAGACATGAATAGAAAAAGCAGCACAGCTTGAACTCGGTCTCAAAATCATGCCTTCTGTTTGATAGTGCCGTTTTGCTGCGAAACTAAAAGTCCGGCCGACCTACGGCTCTATATACTCCTCCGATTTGAACATGCACGAGTGGAGAACAACACCTTTTGAAAAGAGCATAGATTTCCAATGCAAAATGACCTGCCCCCTTGCCTCACTTTTTTGTCCTTTCGACTATTGTTCCTTTTCTATTGTTCCTTTTCCTTTTCATATATTTCTGATCGCCTCTGATACAACAATACCAACGAGCTAAGAAAGCGCCGTCTGTGTCCGAATGACTGTCCCAGACTTTACAGCAAGTTCAGGGGAAGAGGGGGCGGGGGCAAATCAAGTTGCTGTTTAATATTCAAAAGTAGGAGAGATTCCCTGAGATCGAAGCCACACCCAATGTTGAATATGTATGTCTGTTGTGCATCGTGTGTTTACTTCACAATCAACTGTGCAAGTGCGATCATGCATCATATTTTCAAATAAGTCCATAGAGCACACAGAAAAGCACTTAGCATTTGGTTCATTATTATACATTGAGAGTAAGCCTTGTGCAGTGGGCTTATTGATCTCGTGTAGTGTAAACCAATCTGGCGGTAATGAGCAAGATAGTTAATTATTCTGCTTTTATTGGTCAACATTTACTTATTCTAATGGAGCTACTAAACCTGACCTAGATGATACAATGATGTGAAAACCCCTTGACATCTCTGACAAGTACATGAGATATGTCCAACAAAATTCATGCATGTTTTCAGGAGAGCCATTTGATGATGTAAACCATCATCATCGTGTGTCTTATTGTCTTGTTTGACAAGGAACGTGCCTGCATCCTCATACATCTATTTGCCTATTTCCAGTGAGCTGAGATCCACATGATCCACATTAATATCGTATTATATGATGCGAATACCCCTATAGTTGACCCCACTTACACGGCCATGGTGGAGCCCAGTGACAAAGAAAGCCGAGCTATGTCTCCAAATCCCAAACGGACAGCTGTGTGGTATAAGGAGATTTGCTGTTTTTCTGTGGTTGTCCCAACAAATGATGATTGAAAAACCAGGAGGATACCCGTGAGGGTAAGGGGAGACTTACCGCCGGTTCCACCTATTGCGGTGACTGTGAGAGCCCTTTTTTCCAACGAAGTCGCTCCCTGTTCAAAATTTCAGCATGAAAATAATCACATAATGGGGAGTGCACTGGAGAGTGATGGGAGGGTGAAGGGGTGTAGTAGGGGGGTCATTGTATGAAATAGAGACAAAGGTGGGACAGTCTTTATTCTCAAATTAGAGCAGCTGGGCTCTTCCCCCTTAAAGAGCCCCATGAATAGATTATGACCCCTTAACTCAATAGAGACAACCCCCTTTTTTCAAAAGAGAGACCCCCCCTCTTTGCATTGGGGAAAGTATCGCCTGGATAACTGCGTGACATTTACCCGACTACAACAACAGAGAAGGAGGGTTTAATGAGGCAAAGATAGGCCCCCAAATATTTTCAATGGATTAAGTCGATGGTTGTGGCCGAACGACGAACCTCTCTGCTCGTGCCTCGGTGATTCGGCTAAATCTGAAAAGGCAAGTGGGCTGCTACTGCCTGCCTGCCGCCCGCAGGGATCAAATCTCTGCGACGGTTGTCGTTCGTCCATTCACTCTGTTCTCAATCCTACTTAGGGAAAGGAGACAGCATGCGCTCTATGATCCTGATGAAAGCTTTGCTTCGCTCCTGGCAAAGAAGAAAGAGAAGCTCATTGGAGCAAAAGCCAGTGGTTAGGGGTTAAGCTGATATGGCGCCCACTTGTATCTGGTGTTTTGGGCCTTGCAGTGCCCCTTCAGACCAGTCAATGTGCAAACAAAAGCACGATGAGAAAATTGTATCCAACGCAAGCATGTGCTACAACCAGACGTCTGAATATACTGTAGGACATGTCCATTGATTCTTTTGTCTTCAGGATTCTTTTACAAACCAGATAATTTTGACCCATGATGTAGATAGAGTCCCTCAGAATTTTGGGGTGCATGACTCCTGGGGACCTCAAATCCTCAACCTTATGTGCAATAAGGTTGAGGATTTGAGGTCCCCGGGGCGTCATACATCACAAAGATCCGAGAGGCCACAAAGTATGGATGGTTGTGGGGTGGTACGGAGGTTTGAGAATTTAGCATTTTTCAAACACCTTAAACACCTTTTTTCCTGCAATCTAGAGCCATAATCATTATGCTTAATTCTATGTAAAAAAAAAGATGTTTAATTTTCTGAGTATCTCAACATACCGCTTGAGCTGTCTGTATCCTCCTGACTGGAACCTAAATATGCTTCCCTGCATCTCTGCAAAAATCAAGGTAAAAGATTAAAGGAATGTGAGTCTTATACATTTAGGTATTGCTTGTTTTTCTAAAGTCTACCAACATTGACAGCAGGCATGCCAGCTAAGATAGTTTGACAAGCTAGCTACTCTAACTTCGTTGGTAGCTAGTTATGAGGTTGGGAGATTGGGAACCCATCTGGGCTATCTAAAGTCAACTTCATAATATTGCCAGGTGGCTAGTAGTATTACAGAGATAAAATACATGTGCTGAGCACTTGTTGGCTGCTTTTCCTTCACTCTGCAGTCCAACTCATCCCAACCATCAAGGCAAATGGTGGCTACTTTGAAGAATCTCATATATTTTCATTTGTTTAACACATTTTTTGGTAACTACATGATTCCATATGTGTTATTGATGTCTTTACTATTATTCTACAATGTAAAACATAGTAAAAATAAAGAAAAACCCTTGAATGAGTAGGTGTGTCCAAACCTTTGACTGGTACTGTATATATATATATATATACAAAAGTATGTGGACACCCCTTCAAATTAGTGGATTTGGCTATTTCAGTCACACCCATTGCTGACAGGTGTAAAATGAAGCACACAGCCATGCACTCTCCATAGACAAACATTGGCAGTAGAATGACCCGTACTGAAGAGCTCAGTGACTTTCAACGTGGCACCATCATAAGACGCTACATTTCCAACAAGTCAGTTATTACATTTTCTGCCCTGCTAGGACTGCCCGGGTCAACTCTAAGTGCTGTTATTGTGAAGTGGAATCATATAGGAGCAACAACGGCACAGCAATGAAGTGGTAGGCTTCACAAGCTCAGAGAACGGGACCAATGAGTGCTGAAGCTCGTAGCGCGTAAAAATCGTCAGTCCTTGGATGCAACACTTACTACCGAGTTCCAAACTACCTCTGGAAGCAATGTCAGCACAAGAACTGTTCCGTCAGCTGCTTCATGAAATGGGTTTCCATGGCCGTGCAGCCGCACACAAGCGTAAAATCACCATGCGCAATGCCATGTGTCGGCTGGAGTGGTGTAAAGCTCGCCGCCATTGGACTCTGGAGCAGTGGAAATGCATTTTCTGGAGTGATTAATCACGCTTCACCATCTAGCAGTCCAATGGACTACTCTTGGTTTGGCGGATACCAGGAGAACGCTACCTGCTCCAATGCTTAGTAATAACTGTAAAGTTTGGTGGAGAAAGAGTAATGGTCTGCGGCTGTTTTTCATGGTTCGGGGTAGGCCCCTTAGTTCCAGTGAAGGGAAATCTTAATGCTACAACATACAATGAGATTTT
Source organism: Oncorhynchus gorbuscha (assembly GCF_021184085.1). Classification (NCBI taxonomy): domain Eukaryota; kingdom Metazoa; phylum Chordata; class Actinopteri; order Salmoniformes; family Salmonidae; genus Oncorhynchus; species Oncorhynchus gorbuscha. The sequence goes on from NC_060198.1 coordinate 16,616,969, forward strand.
AGACGATTCTGTGTTTCCAACTTTGTGGCAACAGTTTGGGGAAAGCCCTTTCCTGTTTCAGCATGACAATGTCCCAGTGCACAAAGCGAGGTCCACACAGAAATGGTGTGGAAGAAGTTGACTGGCCTGCACAGAGCCCTGACCTTAACTCCATCGAACACCTTTGGGATGAATTGAAACACTGACTGATATATATATATATATGTATGTATGTGTGTGTATATACACTACATGACCAAAAGTATGTGGACACCTGCTCGTTAAACATCTCATTCCAAAATCATGGGCATTAATATAGAGTTGGTCCCCCTTTTGCTACTATAACACCCTCCCTCCACTCTTCTGGGAAGGCTTTCCACTAGATGTTGGAACATTGCTGCAGGGACTTGCTTCCAATCAGCCACAAGAGCTTTAGTAAGGTCGGGCACTGATGTGGGCGATTAGGCCTGTCTCATCTAGAATGCCATTGTATGCTGTAGCATTACGATTTCCCTTCACTGGAACTAAGGAGCCTAGCCCGAACCATGAAAAACAGCCACAGACCATTATTTCTCCTCTACCAAACTTTACAATTGGCACTATGCATTTGGGCAGGTAGCATTCTCCTGGCATCTGTCAAACACAGATATGTCCATCAGACTGCCAGATGGTGAATCGAGATTCATCGTTTCAACTGCTCCAGAGTACAATGGAGGCGAGCTTTACACCACTCCAGCCGACACTTGGCATGGCGCATGGTGATCTTAGGCTTGTGTGCGGCTGCCCGGCTATGGAAACTCATTTCATGAAGCTCACAACTAACAATTTTTGTGCTGAAGTTGCTTCCAGAGACAGTTTGGAACTCGGTAGTGAGTGTTGCAGACAATTTCTTTTTACGCGCTACGCACTTCAGCACTCAGAGATCCCATTCCCTGAGCTTGTGTGGCTACATATAAAACAATGGATGCACCTCAATAGTGTTAAGTTGCTTGCTCTCCTCATCTCTCCTCCTTAATCTGCACTTCATCCACAATATGGACGGTGACTTTCACGTAGTTCCTTTCATTCACCCTCAATTTCCCCTCAGTGATGATGAAAGAAAGGAGACGAGGAGAGAATGCCACTTCAGACTATTGAGATGCATGCAGCCAGTGTGTAGCACAGGGGGGAGCGGAAGGTAGTTGTGGTTGCTTTTAGATGGCTCCATTACGTGTGTGGCTTTATGAGCTGAGAGAGAGACTAAGGCAGGATGGTGTAGGAGGAGATTTGTTTCTGAGCAGTTGTTAAACAAGTTGTGTAACCCTTTGTTACCGTACTTATGCTTCTCCGGTCAAGGTGTCTCATCATAACATTGTACAGGATTGTGCAAAAAGGTTTGCCATTTCCAAATATACCAACCAATAAGCTTCAGAAATGGCTTGGGCTACTTCCCACATGACATTTACGTAATTTAGCTGACACTCTTTATCCAGAGCGACTTACAGGAGCAATTAGGGTTAAGTGCCTTGCTCAAGGGCACATAGACACATTTTTCACCTCGTCGGCTCAGGGATTCTAGCCTGAGATCTTTTGTTTACTGGCCCAACATTCTTAACTGCTAGGCTACCTGCCACCCACAGCACACTAATCCCAGACCTACGAAATGTTCGGGTTTTATGTGCTGTCTGTCCAATATAGAGCTCACCAGTTTGTGGTCGTAAAAAAACGGAAATGAGTTACCTCTGGTTTGTTCAGCCATTTCTATGGGGGAAATGAATGGGGAAAGAATAGGGTTTGGTATAAATGCCGAAAATAAGGTCTGAGGTTAACACGGGCTTAGGAGATATGTTTTGTTCTATGAGATAATATCAGTGGGTTATGAAGCCTTTATGTGCTTTATGTCCTTTTTCTGCAGACATAAATGCTTCAGAATTCACAAAAAGGGAAGTTAGCTGATTAAGATGATCTCATAGAACAACATGTATAAGATCTCTTAAGACTGTTTACCAAAGACCTGGTTTTTGGCATTTTTCCAAAAACCCTCCATAAACTCTATTCATTTCCACATAGGTTTTGTCCAATGAACATTTACATTACATTTAAGTCATTTAGCAGACGCTCTTATCCAGAGCGACTTACAAATTGGTGCATTCACCTTATGACATCCAGTGGAACAACCACTTTACAATAGTGCATCTAAATATTTTAAGGGGGAGGAGGGGGGGTGAGAAGGTATTCCTTAAAGAGGTGGGGTTTCAGGTGTCTCCGGAAGGTGGTGATTGACTCCGCTGTCCTGGCGTCGTGAGGGAGTTTGTTCCACCATTGGGGAGCCAGAGCAGCGAACAGTTTTGACTGGGCTGAGCGGGAACTGTACTTCCTCAGTGGTAGGGAGGCGAGCAGACCAGAGGTGGATGAACGCAGTGCCCTTATTTGGGTGTAGGGCCTGATCAGAGCCTGGAGGTACTGAGGTGCCGTTCCCCTCACAGCTCCGTAGGCAAGCACCATAGTCTTGTAGCGGATGCGAGCTTCAACTGGAAGCCAGTGGAGAGAGCGGAGGAGCGGGGTGACGTGAGAGAACTTGGGAAGGTTGAACACTAGACGGGCTGCGGCGTTCTGGATGAGTTGTAGGGGTTTAATGGCACAGGCAGGGAGCCCAGCCAACAGCGAGTTGCAGTAATCCAGACGGGAGATGACAAGTGCCTGGATTATGAACCATGGTGGAGTTAGAGCATACAAAAATCCACCACTATTATTGCTCTCTATTCACCTTCCTTACCCCACGGTTCAAATAACAAGGGGGCTAGGCACCCCCATACCAAATCACCCCCCCCCATAACAATTTAAATCATTGTTGGCCACCTCCCAAATTGTCAAAGATATCTACCTCCCCCAAGAGAAGTAATCTCAAGAGAGGGAGCACACCCTCAAGTCTATTTTGAACTATTCTCCTTACTTACACCACCCCCAGGTGGTGGTGTGTAAAGATACCTTATTGTCATACATCGCAAGACGGACAATATCATTGATGGGCTTTCTTCTTTTGCAAACGACTAAAGCCTTGCCACTGCTGGCTTTAATGCTCAAATCAGTTTTGTCTTCAAATCTGTTTGGGACTACTGACTGTCCAAACAGCAGTTACAAGTGGCCAAATCGGATTTGTGCGTGTTCAGACAGCAGTCATTTGCTGACACGGATACGCTAGTTGTCATAGAAATGACAGGTGTGTGTGCAGTGGGGTAGGCTGATTGCTGGTGGTGCTTCCTATCACTCAGAAGTTATGTGGCAAGCTAAGGTGACAAAAGTGCCTGTCATGGACGTTTCCTAGTTGCTTTGAATGTTCAAAATCATAGGGTAAGAACACTTTGAAAGCCTTAAAGGACAAGATGATCCAACTTTCAAAACAAGTCATTTTCAGCTAGCCACAGCAGTCAACTAGCTAGCTAGGTAGAGGTTTAGCTTTCTAGCACATTCACTAATTTGTTTGTAAACAATTAACAAGCTAGTTAGCTACAATGTCATGTTCTTGTCAAACTGTCAACAGAGGAGCTAGCAAGCAGTAAGATATGCCGAATAACAGTATAAAAACCACTTCAGGGTAAATAAATCAGATTTGACCGTCACATGGTCAGGAATCAGATTTCTATCTGACTTCAAACCGCCTTTATAGGTGCTTTGAAATGTGGCTTGAAATATCAGATTCCATGTGCTTTTTGGATGCTCAGACTGCAGGAGAAATAACAGATTTGAATCAGATATACAAATAGGATTTGAGTCACTTCAAACTGCCTAATCTGAACACAGAGTCTCACTCCCATAACTCAAGTCTCCTACTCATGACTCACACTCTTTGTAGCAACTGCCTGTCCTATTGGTCACCTTCCTCTTTGTTTAGTCATCCCTCTCTCCCACCCTTCCTTACACACTTTAGGGTGGATTAACAAGTGTTGTTTTACTGTATTTGAAAGGTCACGAATTCGCCATTGCTGACTCTTAATATGTCCGTGTGTGTCTGGTCTCGTTTTTATGAACAGTCAATAAGAATGCTGTCCTTTTTGTCTCTTCCACTAGGCATTAGGCCTGCCAATTTCATGATTTAGTTTGTTTTCATTGCAGTTACCCTTGTTGCAACAGAGTGGACATTTTCTGTAAATCTGCAGTGAAGTGGGCCGCCACACATTTTTTAAGTTTGGACTTCAGGTCTATTACTTTCTAATTCTCTGCTGCCCAGTGCTTTCTGTATTTTGGCCCAGTTTTCCACACTGTATTTTTTTCTCTCTCTCTGTCTCTCTCTATCTCCTCCCTCCGTCCCCACCCCCAGATGAGACAGCGCTACGTTCTAAGAACTGAGCAGCGCAGCCGGCACTGTCCATAAATAAATGACTGATTCTCTCTACACTAAGGTCAAACACTTTGGCTGCGTGAAAAGTTCCCACGCTTTCCCACTTCACTTCTCTGCCTACAACGTCAGTGTCACTCCCTCCCGTAGGGAGGTGGCTGTTGGTTGCGAAACGGCGGCTCTACAGGTGGGTTAATCAGCTACCAATGTAATGCTCCAGCCTGCACCGCATCAATGATTCATTCGGTTACTGGTTCACGAAGCCAACACACTTTCTCAGGATAGCCAGACAGATTGTCCAATAAGAAAGCCAGGGGTGATGGCTGAATGGCTGACTTCATTGGGAAATCATTGTGTAGTCTTAATGTCGTCTGTCGTCAGTACTGTAGTATGTAGGTTGTGCATCACATGCAGGTCAAACAAATGCATTCCTCAAGTAGTCATTCAAGTAGTCATGAATTGACCAGAGGGTGTATAGTAGTCAAACAAATTTTGATACACTTCATTGACCATAGTAGCGTATCTTTAGATCATTTAAAGGTTATCAATGCTTGAAGGGGGTTATGTTAGTTTAGCTAGCATTGGCATTCAGAGTATCTGCTTTCAATTACATGTTGTGAGTCGTGTGTTTACTGACAGGGACACTGGCTGCTCATCTGGATTGACCATTAGGTTCTTTGTTGGAACTGCACAGGTTAACCTCTGCCTGTTGCGGGATGAAAGGTGTCTCTTTGTGCACAGGACTTTGGGTCATTGGCTTTTTCAGTCCACTCTCAATGTGATGATAAAGGTCACATAATTCTGCCATTTCTCAGACAGGCCTACTATCCAATATAACAGGAATTTAGGCAACCCAGGCTTAATTTCCCATATAGAAACAGTAGTACTGTGTATTTGCAATGCTAAAATGAGACCCCAAAATGTTTCAGTTCAGATAGTGTGTTCTAAGTTAATCTAGCCAGCCCTCCTTTAGAAGAAAACTTCAAGCTCTGTCTTTTTTGGCAGGGCTAACCAATAGGCCAGTGTTTACTGACAAATGCAGAGAGAGCCCTCGAGTCTGTTTGAAAGGAATGCAATTAAACTAAGCTCCTTCTTTGTTTTGTCAAATTAAGTTGCTTGGCAGGAGCACCCATCGGTAAATAGCATTCTTATGACAAAGGGCTTCCCTTTTTGGTTCACTCTAGATTTATCGTATTCATTTGAGGAATCATAGTGGGTAGCTAAAGAATGGTGCCAGGGCATTCCAGGACTTCAATAATAATGAGGTGTCAACTACCTGGCTCAATGTAACACAGAGAATGTATATAAAATTGTCTGTTTAATGACAAAACATTGTATAACATAGTACTCTGGTTTCGCGGTTGTATTGGTGCAGTATAAATAGAGGCAAGTATGTTTACTGACAACACTCCATATAAAAGAACACTATGCGTCTCAAATGGCACTCTATTCCATATATAGTGCACTACTTTTGACCAGGCCCAAAGGGCTTTAGTCGAAAGTAGTGCAATATACAGTATAGAGAATAGGGTGCTATTTGGGACGTAGTCTCTCCTTTTCTGGTTGTATTGGTACAGTATAAAAAGAGGCAAGGGAGGGGTTTCCTTGGTATGCAATTCTTATGAATTGACTAATTATTTAAACAAATGAATTATAAACATGAATAAAAACATGGTCATTATAGATAAACCACACAATATACACCTCTGTTATTGACTCCATTCCAGGCATTACTATGAGCTGTCCTCCCCTCAGCAGCCTCCACTGGTGTGAGTGCACATGAGCCATATCTCTTCATTAACGATCACCCAGCCCCGTATGAATGAATTACGTTTGATGAGTTACAAAGTCATTACAGGCCTTGGAAGACATCCCTTTTGATGCTTTGTTCCCGCAGCTCTGAGAGATGACACAGTCATTAACATGCTCCTTGTTTGGATCTCTACCTCAATAGGCTCCAATACGTAACTAATGAGGGCGTGTACGGGGGGGTTGGGGGCCCATCTGGCATTCCGAGCACTGTTGTCTTACTCTGCTTTGGTCCAGATAGACCATTTACCAACAAGGAAGGGGACTCCGAACATTTTTTTAATTGAAATCCAGTGTTAGTTGCTCTATCCATCCCCCCCAAAATGTAAGATAAAACCAAATCCACCCCAAAGGACATTTGGTGGGGACCCACTCCACCCCCAATCTAGATTTGCATATAACCAGATACCTCAAATCTCAGGTATTAGGCATTGGAGTCCAATCTCCCACTGCCCTGCTCAACTCAGTTTATAAGTCCATACATTTTTGACAAACCTGCCATTGCATAATGTTGAGCTAAGCATCAACCATTTTGCATTGTGGCAAAGTGATCAGGTGATTCAATTGGTTGGTTTGAAGAGTAGTTTATTGAAGGTATTCTGTAGCTTTTCTGTTCTCATTGTAATGAACATGAAGGGAGACAGAGAGCTGATTTCAAGTGTGGGGGTGCAGCAGGTGTTTATTGCAAAGGACCACAGGAGGAGGCAGGCGGCTGGGTCCAGGGGCAGGCAGAAGGTCGTACACAGGGGGTCCAAAAGGGTAACAGTACAGGCAGGGAAAAGGCTAGTAACGTAGTCCGGGAGATCAGGCAATAGGTAGATAACAGGAAAACCGATAGGCTAAAGTACAGGCAGGGAATAGGCGGCAAAAACTATCATACACGGGAGGAGTAAATCACAGGAACCCCAGCGCGCTGAAAGCCATGTGTCACAAAACAAACAATACCTCACATTGATGTGGTGCAAAGAACTGAACTAAATAGTGTGTGATAATGACATACAGGTGTGTGACCAGGTGATTAGAATGCAGGTGACTGGGATCTGGAGAGTGAGCTGTGTTCAAGAGATCTAGGTGTTTGAGAGTGTGGCCTGGAAAGTGAGCTGCGTTCAGGGGATCTACATGTTTGAGGTTGTGAGTTGGAAGCAGACGTTACACTCATTGTGCAAAGAAGTTTACCTTACATTGTGTTATTTTCTCTCATCTGACAAAAGGAGATCCAAATGAGATAATGAATATGAATTAGTCATATGCAAATTTCACAACACTGAAATCGCTACTAAGCTGCTGTATGACTGTTTGCCACTGGCGTGTAAAAAAGCCTTATTTGTGCATGGAGCAGAATTCATGACACACAGAGTAATACATCTCCGAATATTGATGAGTAATTATGTGAATGTTTATGTTGTCAAAAGGGTTTATTCGCTGGAAGTTATTCTGTCAAATCAAATCAAATTATTTGTCACGTGCGCCGAATGCAACAGGTGTAAACCTTACAGTGAAATGCTTACTTACAGGCTCTAACCAATGGTGCTAAGCACCATTGGTTAGGAGACCGTAAAACGGCGGCCATCTCCTCCAGCGCCATCTTGTCCCAAGCATGTGTGTTTCATAGTGTGTGACATCAGTCCCTCTTGGTTTAGCTTGCTCATTAACAGAGGGAGATTGTTTGAATGTCTGGTGACAAATGTGCCTGGGGCCACCTGAATTAGCTACAATGTCTTCAGAAAGTATTCATACCGCTTAACTTATTCCACATTTTGTTTTGTTACAGCCTGAATTCAAAATGGATTAAGTTGATTATTTTTCTCACTCATCTACACACAATACCCCATAATAAAAAAAAGTGAAAACATGTTTTTAGAAATGTTTGCACATTTATTGAAAATGAAATACAGAAATATGTATTTGACATAAGTATTCACTCCCCTGAGTCAATTCTTTGTAGAAGCACCAATGGCAGTGATTACAGCTCTGAGTCTTTCTGGGTAAGTCACTAAGAGCTTTCCACATCTGGATTGTTCAACATTTGACCACTGATCTTTAAAATATTCTTCAAGCTCTGTCAAATCGGTTGTTGATCATTGCTAGACAACCATTTTCAGGTCTTGCCATAGATTTTCAAGTAGATTTAAGACAAAACGGTAACTCGGCCACTCAGAAACATTCACTGTCTTCTTGGTAAGAAACTCCCATTTAGATTTGTCTTTGTGTTTTAGATTGCAAACAGGACGCATGTTTTGGAATATTTGTATTCTTTGTAGGGTTTCCTCTTTTCACACAGTCAATTAGGTTAATATTGTGGAGTACCTACAATGTTGTTGATCCATTCTCAGTTTTCTCCAATCACAGCCATTAAACTCTGTAAAGGTTATTTGTCACATGCGCCGAATACAACAGGTCGAATCTTACAGTGAAATGCTTACTTACGAGACCTTAACCAACAATGCAATTCAAGAAATAGAGTTAATAAAATATTTACTAAATAAACTAAAGTACTGTATATATATTTTTGGGAATCAATCAAAAAGTAACACTTTAAATTTACAGAACAATAACGAGGCTATATACAGGGGGTATACAGGGGGTACCGGCACGGGTCTCCAACAACAAAAATACAGAAATGTTATAAATTGATTTGCATTTTAATGAGGGAAATATGTATTTGACCCATCTGCAAAACATGACTTAGTACTTGGTAGCAAAACCCTTGTTGGCAATCACAGAGGTAAGACATTTCTTGTAGTTGGCCACCAGGTTAGCACACATCTCAGGAGGGATGTTGTCCCACTTCTCTTTGCAGATCTTCTCCAAGTCATTAAGGTGTCTATGGGATTAAGGTCTGGAGACTGGCTAGGCCACTCCAGGACCTTAATGTGCTTCTTCTTGAGCCACTCCTTGTTGCCTTGACCATGTGTTTTGGGTCATTGTCATGCTGGATTTGACGGTACATGGCCCCGTCCATCGTCCCTTTGATGCAGTGAAGTTGTTCTGTCTCCTTAGCAGAAAAACCCCCAAAGCATAATGTTTCCACCTCCATGTTTGACTTTGGGGATGGTGTTCTTGGCGTCATAGGCAGCATTCCTCTTCCTCCAAACACAGCGAGTTGAGTTGATGCAAAAGAGCTCCATTGTGGTCTCATCTGACCACAACACTTTAACCCAGTTTTCCTCTGAATCATTCAGATGTTCATTGGCAAACTTCAGACCGGCAAGTATATGTGCTTTCTTGAGCAGGGGGACCTTGCGGGCGCTGCTTGATTTCAGTCCTTCACAGCGTAGTGTGTTACCAATTGTTTTCTTGGTGACTATGGTCCCTGCTACCTTGAGATCATTGACAAGATCCTCCCGTGTAGTTCTGGGCTGATTCCTCACCGTTCTCATGATCATTGCAACTCCACGAGGTGAGATCTTGCATGGAGCCCCAGGCCGAGAGAGAATGACAGTTCATTTGTATTTCTTCCATTTGCGAATAATCGTACCAACTGTTGTCACCTTCTCACCAAGCTGCTTGGCGATGGTCTTGTAGCCCATTACAGCCTTGTATAGGTCTACAATCTTGTCCCTGACATCCTTGGAGAGCTCTATGGTCTTGGCCATGGTTGACAGTTTGGAATCTGATTGATTGATTGCTTCTGTGGACAGGTGTTTTTATACAGGTAACAAACTGAGATTGGGAGCACTCCCTTTAAGAGTGTGCTCCTAATCTCAGCTCGTTACCTGTATAAAAGACACCTGGGAGCCAGAAATCTTTCTGATTGAGAGGGGGTCAAATACTTATTTCCCTCATTAAAATGCAAATCAATTTATAACATTTTTGACATGCGTTTTTCTGGATTTCTTTGTTGTTATTCTGTCCCTCACTGTTCAAATAAACCTACCATTAAAATTCTAGACTGATAATTTCTTTGTCAGTGTACAAAACAGCAGGGGATCAAATACTTTTTTCCCTCACTGTATGTTGACTTAAACTGGGATATGCTTAACACCCCGGCCGTCCCACTATCTAAACCAGATGCCCTCAATCTCACACAAATTATCATGGAACCTACCAGGTACAACCCTAAATCCATAAACACGGGCACCCTCATAGATATAATCCTGACCAACCTTCCCTCTCAATACACCTCTGCTGTCATCAACCAGGATCTCAGCGATCACTGCCTCATTGCCTGCATCTGTAATGGGTCCGCGGTCAAACGACTACCCCTCATCACCGTCAAACGCTCCCTAAAAGACTTCAGCGAGCAGGCCTTTCTAATCGACCTGGCCCTGGTATCCTGGAAGGATATTGACCTCATTCTGTCAGTAGAGGATGCCTGGTTATTCTTCTAAAGTTATTTCCTCACCATCTTAAATAAGCATGCCCCATTAAAAAATAATTGAACTAAGAACAGATATAGCTCTTAGTTCACTCCAGACCTGACTGCCCTTGACCAGTACAAAAACATCCTGTGGCGTACTGCATTAGCATCGAATAGCGCCCGCGATATGCAACTTTGCAGGGAAGTTAGGTCCCAAAATACACAGGCAGTTGGGAAAGCAAAGGCTAGATTTTTCAAACAGAAATTTGCATCCTGTAGCACAAACTCAAAAAAGTTCTGATACACTGTAAAGTCCATGGAGAATAAGAGCACCTCCTCCCAGCTGCCCACTGCACCGAGGCTAGGAAACACTGTCACCACCGATAAATCTACGATAATAGAGAATTTCAATAAGCATTTTTCTAAGGCTGGCCATGCTTTCCGCCTGGCTGCCCCTGCCCCGGTCAAAAGCTCTGCACACCACACAGCAACTTGCCCAAGCCTCCCCATTTCTCCTTTACCCAAATCCAGATAGCTGATGTTCTGAAAGAGCTGAAAAATATGGACCCCTACAAATCTGCTGGGCTAGACAATCTGGACCCTCTCTTTCTAAAATTATCCGCCGCAATTGTTGCAACCCCTATTTACTAGCCTGTTCAACCTCTCTTTCGTATCGTGTGAGATCCCCAAAGATTGGAATGCTGCCGCGTTCATCCCCCTCTTCAAAGGGGGAGACACTCAGACCCAAACTGTTGCAGACCTAAACTCAGCAAAAAAAAGAAACGGCCCTTTATCAGGACCCTGTCTTTCAAAGATAATTCGTAAAAATCCTAATAACTTCACCGACTTTCATTGTAAGGGGTTTAAACACTGTTTCCCATGCTTGTTCAATGACCCCTAAACAATTAATGAATATGCACCTGTGGAACGGTCATTAAGACACTAACAGCTTAGGCATTTAAGGTCACAGTTATGAAAACTAGGACACTAAGAGGCCTTTCTACTGACTCTGAAAAACACCAAATGAAAGATGTCTAGGGTCCCTGCTCATCTGTGTGAACATGCCTTAGGCATGCTGCAAGGAGGCATGAGGACTGCAGATGTGGCCAAGGCAATAAATTGCAATGTCCGTACTGTGAGACGCCTAAGACAGCGCTACAGGGAGACAGGGTGGACAGCTGATCTCCCTCACCGTGGCAGACCACGTGTAACAACACATGCACAGGATCAGTACATCTGAACATCACACCTGCGGGACCGATACAGGATGGCAACAACAACTGCCCGAGTTACACCAGGGACGCACAATCCCTCCATCAGTGCTCAGACTGTCCGCAATAGGGTGAGAGAGGCTGGACTGAGGGCTTGTAGGCCTGTTGTAAGGCAGGTCCTCACCAGACATCACCGGCAACAACGTCGCCTATGGGCACAAATCCACCGTCGCAGGACCAGACAGGACTGCCAAAAAGTGCTCTTCACTGATGAGTCGCAGTTTTGTCACACTAGGGGTGATGGTCGGATTTGCGTTTATCATCGGAGGAATGAACGTTACACCGAGGCTTGAGCAGGATCGATTTGGAGGTGGATGTTCCGTCATGGTCTGGGGCAGTGTGTGTTAGAGCATCATCGGACTGAGCTTGTTGTCATTGCAGGCAATCTCAACACTGTGCGTTACAGGGAAGACAACCTCCTCCCTCATGCGGTACCCTTCCTGCAGGCTCATCCTGACATGACCCTCCAGCATGACAATGCCACCAGCCACACTGCTCATTTTGTGCGTGATTTCCTGCAAGACAGGAATGCCAGTGTCTGCCATGGCCAGCGAAGAGCCCGGATCTCAATTCCATTGAGCACGCCTGGGACCTGTTGGACCGGAAGGTGAGGGCATGGGCCATTCCCCCAGAAATGTCCGGGAACTTGCAGGTGCCTTGGTGGAAGAATGGGGTAATATCTCACAGCAAGAACTGGCAAATCTGGTGCAGTCCATGAGGAGGAGATGCACTGCAGTACTTAATGCAGCTTGTGGCCACACCCAATACCGACTGTTACTTTTGATTTGGTCCCCCCTTTGTTCAGGGACACATTATTCCATTTCTGTTAGTCACAAGTTTGTGGAACTTGTTGTTGAATCTTGTAATGTTCATACAAATATTTACACATGTTAAGTTTGCTGAAAACCAATGCAGTTGACAGTGAGAGGACATTTACTTTTTTGCTGAGTTTATATCTATCCTACTTTGCCTTTCTAAAATGTTCGAAAGCAAAGTTAACAAACAGATCTGTAACAGTTTTCATGTGGTGAAAGAGAGTCGGACCAAACTGCAGCGTGTAAATTGCGATCCATGTTTAATAAAACAAACGTAACACGAATCAAAACACAAACTCAACAAAACAATAAACGTAATGAAAACCGAAACAGCCTAAACTGGTGCAAACTAACACAGAATAAGGACATCAGGACACTAAGGACAATCACCCACAACACAACCAAAGAATATGGCTGCCTAAATATGGTTCCCAATCAGAGACAACGATAAACACCTGCCTCTGATTGAGAACCACTTCAGACAGCCATAGACTTACCTAGAACACCCCACTAAGCTACAATCCCACTACATACACACCACATACAAAAACCCATGTCACACCCTGGCCTGACCAAATAAATGAAGATAAACACAAAATACTTCGACCAAGGCGTGACAAGATCACCGACCATTTCGAATCCCACCGGACCTTCTCCGCTATGCAAACTGGTTCCCGAGCTGGTCATGGGTGCACCTCAGCCATGCTAAACGATATCATAACTGCCATCGATAAAAGACAGCACTGTGGAGCCGTCTTCATCGACCTGGCCAAGGCTTTCGCCTCTGGCAATCACCACATTCTTATCAGCAGACTCAACAGCCTTGGTTTCCCAAATGACTGCCTCGCCTGGTTCACCAACTACTTCTCAGACAGAGTTCAAATCAGAGGGCCTGTTGTCCGGCCCTCTGGCAGTCTCTATGGGGGTGCCACAGGGTTCAATTCTTGGGCCGACTCTTTTCTATGTATACATCAATGATGTTGCTCTTGCTGCTGGTGATTCTCTGATCCACCTCTACGCAGACGACACCATTTTGTATACATTTGGCCCTTCTTTGGACACTGTGTTAACAAACCTCCAGACGAGCTTTAATGCCATACAACACTCCTTCCATGGTCTCCAACTGCTCTTAAATGCAAGTAAAACTAAATGTATGCTCTTCAACCAATCGCTGCCCGCACCCGCCCGCCCGTCTAGCATCACTACTCTGGACGGTTCTGACTTATGTGGAAAACTATAAATACCTAGGTGTCTGGTTAGACTGTAAACTCTCCTACTAGATTCACATTAAGCTCTCCAATCCAAAATGAAATCTAGAATCAGCATCCTATTTTGCAAGAAAGCATCCTTCACTCATGCTGCCAAACATACCCTCGTAAAACTGACTATCCTAGCCATCCTTGACTTCGGCGATGTCATTTACAAAATAGCCTCCAACACTCTACTCAGCAAATTGGATGTAGTCTATCACAGTGCCATCCGTTTTTTCATCAAAGCCCCATATACTACCCACCACTGCAACCTGTATGCTCTCGTTGGCTGGCCCTCGCTTCATATTCTTTGCCAAACCCACTGTATTCAGGTCATCTATAAGTCTTTGCTAGGTAAAGCCCCGCATTATCTCAGCTCACTGGTCACCATAGCAGCACCAACCCATAGCATGCGCTCCAGCAGATATATTTCACTGGTCATCCCCAAAGCCAACTCCTCCTTTGGCTCTCCTTTCCTTCCAGTTCTCTGCCTCCAATGACTGGAATGAATTGCAAAAATCACTGAAGCTGGAGTCTTGTTTGTCCCTCACTAACTTTAAGCATCAGTTGTCAGAGCAGCTTACCGATCATTGCACCTGTACCTAGCCCATCTATAAATAGCCCTCCCAACTTCCTCATCCCCATATTTATTTTTTGCTCCTTTGCACCCCAGTATTTCACCTTGCACATTCATCTTCTGCACATCTATCACTCCAGTGTTTAATTGCTCATTGTAATTATTTCACCACTATGGCCATTTATTGCCTTCCCTCCCTAATCTTACTACATTTGCACACACTATATAGACTTTTCTATTGTGTAATTGACTGTATGTTTGTTTATCCCATGTGTAACCCATGTGTTGTTTGTGTCGCACTGCTTTGCTTTATCTTGGCCAGGTCGCAGTTGTAAATGAGAACCTATTCTCAACTGGCCTACCTGGTTAAATACATGTGAAATAAAAAAATAAAAAGATCCAACGTCTGTAATACTTTAATGAAATGGAGCTTAATCCAGTTTGTTGAGGTTATCTTTCTCTCGTGGCAGTGTCTCTCAAATCGGTCTTGTCAATGTATTTCAATCAACAATCTCATGTGGATGACTGAGTCTTCCCATAATATACGCCCTGGATGTGGTGGCATTACCTAATAGAGTTGCAATCGACTGTAAATGTCCTAAGGGTCTTTAAGGTGTGCCAATGTGAGATAGAGAGATAAGGGTAGAGAGCAATATTCTTAGCCAACATGTGGCTTCTCATTTCAAGAGATAAGGAGGCCCTCAAGGAGTGCCGTTCTTTGATATACTCTTTCCCCTACCAACCTCTCTCCTCGCCTCACGCCACCAATACGGGTTTTCCTACTCTATAGTCGATACGGAGGCATTCCGCGAGGGAACGGAGGGAGGAGGGGGGGGGTCATGCCACCTCTCTGCTTCCCCGCGCTGCACCGTGAAGAATCACATGATCAACCATCCACTTGTATAGGAACCTGGTACGGCTACACATTACCGCGGCTTGGTCATTCCAGCAAGAGAGTTGAGTGGAGAGTCAATGAAAAAGATGCAGGGTTTTAATGTGATTTCGTATTATCGGAACCGATTCAAAGTGCAGGAGTTGTTCATTGTCTTGAGCCAATAAAATAACAAGATCAGGGAATCTTTTGAGTTTGACTCCCCGGAAATACTCGATAAAATTCCCATATGAGTGGTGAAGCATTACTCGTTCAGACTTGAATAGGGATGGTCGACCTTGTTCCTCCATTCGTACAAACTGGAGAGCTGCATGGAGAGACGGAAAACCACCAGCGGTGTCGTGCTGTATTTTTAGGTGAAGGAGCGCATTTAAAAAAAATGTTTATTTTATAATTTCTCAATCAACGTTTGTACTGATTTATGTAGCCTATTGAATATCATTGTAGGATAGGCCCATATATAAAATTCCAAGAACAACAAATTAGGCATACCTAATTTCTAAATAGGCCATCTTCACTGTCAATCGTGAATGATAATTCTTCATGTTTTACCGGTGAAATGTCCAAACTGCATGCCTGCCAATCATTTGATCTCAATCAGTTTTATGGGAATATGCCTTTAGATCTTCTTGAATTACTGTTTCGTGAACAGATGGTCTTAACAAACTATTAGCCTTTCTTATAGGCTTCTTTTGTTTCAATCTTTTTGTTTCAATCTAAGCATATATCCTGCCAATTGGCATGCGGTGTTGAGTTTTGGCGCAGGATTTTTGTTGTTGTTGACTATTCATCTTCAGATAAGAAATGACTGAGGAGGTGTTTTTGGTGTACCATATTATAGGCCTACTACGCTACCATATATGCTGTTATATTCGGTTCTGTTAGGCTATGTAAAATACTAATGAATCATTATGTGATCTTGCGAGATATTGATTAAGTTTTGATCTAACATTAGGCCTACTAAATGAGCACCATTGTGAGTAGTGATAATATTCTATTTGTAGTATAATCATAAGTGGTGAATATGACTATTAGGCGTAGGCAACAGATCTTGACGAGGGTTATTTTAAGCAAATTGAGCGCCCTTCGCATAGTGGTGCTGAATGGACAGCACCGTAACCAAGTGGTCACACTATCGTTCTGGGTTCCACTGCGCAAGACCGGGCCCGTGGAGTTTTATGAACTACAAGGCAGACACGCAGTGAATTTGGATCCTAGATCTCGTTGGGGTGATGTTAAGGTTCATGCGGTGGATCAGTTTGTCTGCATACGCAATAGAGGTGGTGCGTTTCTATAAGATAAGCACTCAGACTGCAGGACGAGTTGAAGTGCGTCGTACGTGAGCCCTAAATTCATAACATAACTGTTTGAGGACAGACATTTTTGCAACTCTTAGTAGAGTTTTCTGTCTGTGGCTGTTCTTGTTACATCAGATTTGGCCTGCTCAAAATGGTCAAGACTCCAACCGATGGGCCTCTGCAGTCTGCACACATGCCTACAGCTATTTATCATATGCACCACCGCAAGAGAGAGAGAAGACAAGGAAGAAACCCCTATTTACCTACCTATAGGTTGCTATAGCCTACATATTTTATTTGTTTGTAATTTTAATGGATTTTTTGTGGTAATTAAATATTGTTTATGTGTAATTTATCTGAATAAATTTCTCAGAGATATTTTTACCAGCTCTGTGTAGTCTCAAATTGAAAAAGGTGAGGGGAGCACCGCTCCCCCAAGCTATGGCAGCACTACATCTCTGAAAACCACATTGACTGTTTGATTGCATATGACAAACCTAAGAGGCGGGGATGTGTGTATAGTTGAGAAACATCTGGGTCCTCAAGTAAACGTTCTTCAGAATGATTTGACTGAGTGAAAAAGTCATGTTTCAATCATCTTGGGGAGATCAGGTTTTGCTATAACCAGGTGTTTTGAGGTTGATTTTCCATAACTTTCACTAAATTTTCTCACTTGTGAAGCACCGTGTCTATAAAATGTGCTTCTGGTTGTTGGAGATATTGCATATAAGCCAACCTTGTTAGACACAGAGTCTGACAGTTATTAAACTTAACTTCTCTATTAAGAATTACATTCCACAGACAAGTTAGAGACTGTTTAATTCAGAGCTGGCTTTACATCAGTTGTAAAAATTACACAAAAAACATACACCGACACACACAAACACAGACACACACACAAACGCTTTTGTATGACTTCTATAATTAAAGACTCACAAATCATACATCCATTTGGTGTTGGTCTAAGGAAAAAGCCTGGTCTGGCAAAATGTTAAATCTGGGTGCAAAATTAGAACAAGGGCGGGATAAAAGAAACAAAAGTTCCTCAGGGGTCAAAGTGAAAAACAACTCTTTGAGAACACATCACTCCCCTTCATTATTCACCCTCCAAGAAGTAAACAAAGCGTTTTTGCAACATCGTTGTTTGTTGTGTCTGCTGGCAAAATTTAGTCTGGTCCTTAAGTCCACCCTCCAGGCCATCGATAATATTCGAAAGAGGAAATGTAATTCTCTGTATATTTTTTGGTACAGAATTAAGTAATGCAACTGGGGAGTGGGTGGAGCAGTGGAGTAATCCATGTGCATTCATGTCTGACCATCTGGACTGGACACACACACACACACACACACACACACACACACACACACACACACACACACACACACACACACACACACACACACACACACACACACACACACACACACACACACACACACACACACACACACACACACACACACACACACACACACACACACAGAACCACATTTGGGGCTGGGCTAACCCTCAATAGAACTAGTTCTACAGGCCCAGACCCACCTCACACCAGATCACTCCAGTCCAGACGGCTGCGGGAAAGAAGGGGGAGGGGAATGTGTAAGAAAACATATGTAAGAAAACAAAATAGTAAGTTATACCTTTGAAACACAATAAGGGGGAAAATGAATGTTTCATCTTGTAATGTGTGTTTCATCAGAACCTGCTGACTGCTATAAATCCATGTCACACCAAGCATGTCAACTCTAAGAGATAAATGTGTATGTCTGTAGACCGAGTCCCAAATGGCACTCTATTCCGTATTTAGTGCATGACTTTTGACAAGGGCCCATAGGCCACTGGTGAAAGTACACTATATAGGGAATATGGTGCCATTTGAGACAGACCCTCTGTGTCTGTGCAGGTGGCCTACATTAATGAGAGGAGGGCACATCCGAAATGCAACCTGACAACACACGTATTTGTATTATTTATTTAACCTTTATTTAACCAGGCAAGTCAGTTAAGAACAAATTCTTATTTATAATGACAGCCTACCCAGCCAAATCCTGATGACGCTGGGCCAATTGTGCACCACCCTATGGGACTCCCAACCATGGCCGGATGTGATGTATTCATTAATGTGTTTGTATGTTATTACAAATACTTTAACTGTACGTGCTTATGTATGATCATGCACAGTATGTATGATTAAATTTTTTTGCCAACGGTGCAAACTCAACAAACTGGCCTGTTCTCCTTAAAGGCTCAACCCTGTAAGTAGTAAGAAACACCACTTTCCATTTGTTTTGTCCAAGGGTGGAGTCCTAGACGTTTAATTTAAACTTCCACAGAGACAATTCATTGATGTCAATGAGAAATTCACGGTAAAGTTTGAGTGACCCTCACATGTATCTTAAACAAGGACTTGTCCCTATTCCAGGGTGGGGTGTGGGTAACTCCTGTCCTGGGAGGGGCCACACTGTGTGCAGGTTTAGTACAGCTTAGCTCAGCACAGTTCAGCTTGACTAAGCACAGCATAGTTTGGCTCGGCACAGCTCGGCTCAGCACAGGTTAGCTCGGCTTAACCCAGTTCGGCTCAACCCAACACCATTCAACCCAGCACAGTTCAACCCAGCACAGTTCAGCTTTGCCCGGTTTAGCACATTTTGTCACAGTTCAGCTCGGCACAAAAGTAGCCTGTTGTGGCCATGCGACAGCCATCTGATTTATGCAGCCCTGCTGACAAAGAGAGAGAGGATGAGAAGAAAAGCAGCTAATGCCCGCTAACCCACAACAGCTGCCTTCCCTGTCCGCTTTTCTGTCAGCAAATGGAGGGCTGAGTTGAGGAGCTCACTTCAGAAGGTACACATTTTCGCTCCCATGTGTTCTTTGTACACATACAAGTCCACATGTGTACATACTGTCATGTTTTGTCATAGATTGTCATGTCTTGTCCCTGTGCTTTCTCTTTTATTCGTTTCTGTTATGCTGGTGAATGAGGACCCAAAAGCGACTTAACAGAAACAGAGTCTTTATTCCAGTCTTAAACAAAAACGATAATCCTGGATATTATCTTAGGTAAATACAAAACAGGAAAACTGAAATCCTCTCGTCAGTAGAGAGGAACGACTGGAGACGCGACCACAGATTGCAGGTCGCTTCGGGAAGGCACAGGCCGTAGCTGACATAGACACCTGCTCACACGCAGCATCTGAAGAAGGCAAAAACACGACAGGGCGGAACAAGGACACAGGACAGCAAACATCAAACAAGGATCCGACAAGGACAGAAGCGGAAAACAGAGGGAGAAATAGGGACTCTAATCAGAGG
Organism: Oncorhynchus gorbuscha; assembly: GCF_021184085.1. Lineage (NCBI taxonomy): Eukaryota > Metazoa > Chordata > Actinopteri > Salmoniformes > Salmonidae > Oncorhynchus > Oncorhynchus gorbuscha. The sequence goes on from NC_060198.1 coordinate 16,636,788, forward strand.
GCAAAATAGGGGACAGGTGTGAAAGAGTAAATGAGGTAGTTAGGAGAATGAGGAACAGCTGGGAGCAGGAACGGAACGATAGAGAGAGAGAGATAGAGAGAGAGAGCGAGAGAGGGAGGGGGAGAGAGAGGGATAGAAAGAGGGAAAGAACCTAATAAGACCAGCAGAGGGAAACGAATAGAAGGGAAGCACAGGGACAAGACATGATAATCAATGACAAAACATGACAGTTTCCCCCAGCTGGTCTTATTAGGTTTCTTTCCCTCTCTCTTTATCCCTCTCTCTCTCTCTGTTCCTCATTCTCCTAACTACCTCGTTTACTCTTTCACACCTGTCCCCTATTTTGCCCTCTGATTAAGTCCCTATTTCTCCCTCTGTTTCCGCTTCTGTCCTTGTCGGATCCTTGTTTGATGTTTGCTGTACTGTGTCCTTGTTCCGTCCTGTCGTGTTTTTGCCTTCTTCAGATGCTGCGTGTGAGCAGGTGTCTCTATCAGCTACGGCCTGCGCCAACCCGAAGCGACCTGCAGTCTGTGGTCGCATCTCCTGTTGTTCCCCTCTACTGACTAGAGGATTTCAGTTATTCCTGTTTGGACATTACCAGTGAAAGAATTCAGGATTAATCGTTTTTTGTTAAGACTGGAATAAACTCTGTTTCTGTTAAGTCGCTTTTGGGTCCTCATTCACCTGCATAACACATACGCACACACAGGCAAATGCTTGCATCCGGTTGACATTTCAGACGTGCTAAGTGACAACCGTGGGGCGTTAAATTTCCCCACCACTCAGCACATTCCCAAAGAAAGAGTAAGTGAATTTCGAACAGCACAGTATCACTCTGCTTCTCAGAGATACATGACATGCCGTAATGAAGACGAATCATTTTGCACTTGAAAGGCTGCCATTCCTTTGCTTGATGGGCTCACCTATTCACACCACACAGCCAGACACAGAGGCAGACTGACAGACAGGCTTGAATTTAGTTGCACAGAGAAAGGAAACATGGCATCCCACACGCACACCCAACTTCAGAGAGGAGAGAGGACAGGGTTGAAAGCGAGAGAAAAAGAGAGAGATATTAGATATGACAATGTGTTCCTATATTTATGCGTTGGCAATGTAAGATAAGGTACTTTCATGCCAATAAAGCTAATTGAATTGAGAGAGAGAGCGCGAGGGAGAGAAAAATATAGAGAAAGAGCATCGTTGGAGCTTATCTAAATGTTGACTTTGAGTGGTGTTTCGGAACCAGATTAATGGGGAGAGTCCAACTTTACCAGCCAATGACCCTTGGCCTGGTTGACCTCTCAGAGCCTTTCACATGAGATCAGACACACAGACTCTCTATCTTTCTTGCACATTTCTGGGATATTTTATTATTATTATTTTTTACATTGGAGTCATTCCACATCCCTTTTGATTAGCTCAGGTGATTTGGCCAGGTGTGAAACGTTCAATAGAAACAATTTAATGTTTCAATCCTTGATTGCGATACGGGTTTGGAAACAATAGACAGAGAGTCGGAACAGTTACATGTTGGCCCCGCTGTGGTCATTTGTTCAAATGAGAACCCTATGGCTGAATGGCCTTGGGTCCTCAAGAGCTATGATTAGGTTAGATTTAAATTATAAAGCCAATCTCAGTGACTTGGATCGAAAAGGAATAGCATTGAGACGGGGTGCAAAAGATATGGTGGAAGGAAACTCTCTCTCGCCCATGTTTACACCAATCCAATTCTTTTTAAGTTTAGTAGTACATGTAAGAAGAAGTCAGCTACCTAGATTATTTTTTCTCTGTTAGCTAGTGATAGCTAGTAATAGTGATGCACAAGCTAGGCCTTTTTGAAACATCGCCATCTCCTGGCCGCAGTTAACAGTGGAGCAGGTTGAGAGCTTTAAGTTCCTTGGTGTCCACATCACCAACAAACTAGAATGGTCCAAACACAACAAGACAGTCGTGAAGAGGGCACGACAGAGCCTATTCCCCCTCGGGAAACTAAAAAGATTTGGCATGGGTTCCCAGATTCTCAAAAGGTTCTACAGCTGCATCACTGCCTGGTACGGCAATTGCTCGGCCTCCGACCTCAATGCACTACATAGGGTAGTGCTTTAGGCCCAGTACATCACTGGGGCTAAGCTGCCTGCCATCTAGGACCTCTACATCAGGCGATGTCAGAGGAAGGCCTTAAAAATTGTCAAAGACCCCAGCCACCCCAGTCATGGACTGTTCTCTCTACTACCACATAGCAAGCGGTACCGGAGTGCCAAGTCTAGGATGAAAAAGGCTTCTCAACAGTTTTTACCCCCAAGCCATAAGATTCCTGAACAGGTAGTCAAATGGCTACACAGACTATTTGCATTGTGTCCCGCCAACCCCTCTTTTACGCTGCTGCTACTCTCTGTTTGTCATATATGCTAGTCACTTTAACCATATCTACATGTACATACTACCTCAATCAGCCCGACTAACCGGTGCCTGTATGTAGTCTCACTACTGTTATAGCCTCGCTACTGTATATAGCCTCACTACTGTATATAGCCTCGCTACTGTATATAGCCTCACTACTGTTATAGCCTCGCTACTGTATATAGCCTCACTACTGTATATAGCCTCGCTACTGTATATAGCCTCGCTACTGTATATAGCCTCACTACTGTTTATAGCCTCGCTACTGTATATAGCCTCGCTACTGTATATAGCCTTGCTACTGTATATAGCCTCGCTACTGTATATAGCCTCACTATTGTATATAGCCTGTCTACTGTATATAGCCTCACTACTGTATATAGCCTGTCTACTGTATATAGACTCACTACTGTATATAGCCTGTCTACTGTATATAGCCTCACTACTGTATATAGCCTGTCTACTGTATATAGCCTCACTACTGTATATAGCCTCACTACTGTATATAGCCTTGCTACTGTATATAGCCTCACTACTGTATATAGCCTCGCTACTGTATATAGCCTCGCTACTGTATATAGCCTCACTACTGTATATAGCCTCGCTACTGTATATAGCCTCACTACTGTATATAGCCTCACTACTGTATATAGCCTCGCTACTGTATATAGCTAGCTTACAAAGAATAACAACAAAAAATATCTAGTTAACAGAAGAAAGGAAGACAAAATAAGGACAAAAGAAGGACAGAAGAAAAAGGAAAAGAAAGAGGACAACAAAGTGAAACAGTCAGCACTTCTATTGCAACTTCGTATTTCGTCGTCCTAACGTAGTCTACACTGCTATCTGCCCAGCAGCTAGCCAGCTAGCAAACGTCCACCGTCTACCGAATAGCAGCACTGTAGAAACTATTACACTCAACTGAACGACTTGATTAGTGTAGTGTTAGCTAGCGACATAGTTGTCTTTGCTGTCTTCGTATCCAAGATAATTGTGTAGTTTAGAGCGTGTAGTCTTAGAGTGATTATCTTAATTTACCGAGGTTAGCTAGCCAGCTATTTGTCGTCCTTAACGTAGGAGACACTGCTAGCTAGCCAACAGCTAGCCAACGTCTACTGAATAGAACTTCCGCACTCAACAACCCGGTCGCATTCCGCTTCGCTCCACAGGTAGTATCACATTTTTCATTTCATTTCATTACAGCACAACGGTTTGATTTGTTTGATCGTAGCTAGCTACATAGCTAGCTACATAGCCGTCTGTGTATCAAAGATAATTGTGTAGTCTAGAGCGATTTTCTAGGTTAGCTAGCCAGCTATTGTCGTTCTTTTAACGCAACGTAACGTAATCAACACTGCTAGCTAGCCAGCTAGCCCCGAATAGCAGCACTGTAGAAACTACTACACTCAACGGAACGACTTGATTAGTGTAGTGTCAACAACGCAGCCACTGTCAGCTAGCCTACAAAGTCAACAACGCAGCCACTGCCAGCTAGCCTACTTCAGCAGTACTGTATCATTTTTAATAATTTTAGTCAATAAGATTCTTGCTACGTAAGCTTAACTTTCTGAACATTCGAGACGTGTAGTCCACTTGTCATTCCAATCTCCTTGCATTAGCGTAGCCTCTTCTGTAGCCTGTCAACTATGTGTCTGTCTATCCCTGTTCTCTCCTCTCTGCACAGACCATACAAACGCTCCACACCGCGTGGCCGCTGCCACCCTAATCTGGTGGTCCCAGCGCGCACGACCCACGTGGAGTTCCAGGTCTCCGGTAGCCTCTGGAACTGCCGATCTGCAGCCAACAAGGCAGAGTTCATCTCAGCCTATGCCTCCCTCCAGTCCCTCGACTTCTTGGCACTGACAGAAACATGGATCACCACAGATAACACTGCTACTCCTACTGCTCTCTCTTCGTCCGCCCACGTGTTCTCGCACACCCCGAGAGCTTCTGGTCAGCGGGGTGGTGGCATAGGGATCCTTATCTCTCCCATGTGGTCATTCTCTCTTTCTCCCCTTACCCATCTGTCTATCGCCTCCTTTGAATTTCATGCTGTCACAGTTACCAGCCCTTTCAAGCTTAACATCCTTATCATTTATCGCCCTCCAGGTCCCCTCGGAGAGTTCATCAATGAGCTTGATGCCTTGATAAGCTCCTTTCCTGAGGACGGCTCACCTCTCACAGTTCTGGGCGACTTTAACCTCCCCACGTCTACCTTTGACTCATTCCTCTCTGCCTCCTTCTTTCCACTCCTCTCCTCTTTTGACCTCACCCTCTCACCTTCCCCCCTACTCACAAGGCAGGCAATACGCTCGACCTCATCTTTACTAGATGCTGTTCTTCCACTAACCTCATTGCAACTCCCCTCCAAGTCTCCGACCACTACCTTGTATCCTTTTCCCTCTCGCTCTCATCCAACACTTCCCACACTGCCCCTACTCGGATGGTATCGCGCCGTCCCAACCTTCGCTCTCTCTCCCCCGCTACTCTCTCCTCTTCCATCCTATCATCTCTTCCCTCTGCTCAAACCTTCTCCAACCTATCTCCTGATTCTGCCTCCTCAACCCTCCTCTCCTCCCTTTCTGCATCCTTTGACTCTCTATGTCCCCTATCTTCCAGGCAGGCTCGGTCCTCCCCTCCCGCTCCGTGGCTTGACGACTCAATGCGAGCTCACAGAACAGGGCTCCGGAAGGCCGAGCGGAAATGGAGGAAAACTCGCCTCCCTGCGGACCTGGCATCCTTTCACTCCCTCCTCTCTACATTTTCCTCCTCTGTCTCTGCTGCTAAAGCCACTTTCTACCACTCTAAATTCCAAGCATCTGCCTCTAACCCTAGGAAGCTCTTTGCCACATTCTCCTCCCTCCTGAATCCTCCTCCCCCTCCCCCCTCCTCCCTCTCTGCAGATGACTTCGTCAACCATTTTGAAAAGAAGATCGACGACATCCGATCCTCGTTTGCTAAGTCAAACAACACCGCTGGTTCTGCTCACACTGCCCTACCCTGTGCTCTGACCTCTTTCTCCCCTCTCTCTCCAGATGAAATCTCGCGTCTTGTGACGGCCGGCCGCCCAACAACCTGCCCGCTCGACCCTATCCCCTCCTCTCTTCTCCAGACCATTTCCGGAGACCTTCTCCCTTACCTCACCTCGCTCATCAACTTATCCCTGACCGCTGGCTACGTCCCTTCCGTCTTCAAGAGAGCGAGAGTTGCACCCCTTCTGAAAAAACCTACACTCGATCCCTCCGATGTCAACAACTACAGACCAGTATCCCTTCTTTCTTTTCTCTCCAAAACTCTTGAACGTGCCGTCCTTGGTCAGCTCTCCCGCTATCTCTCTCAGAATGACCTTCTTGATCCAAATCAGTCAGGTTTCAAGACTAGTCATTCAACTGAGACTGCTCTTCTCTGTATCACGGAGGCGCTCCGCACCGCTAAAGCTAACTCTCTCTCCTCTGCTCTCATCCTTCTAGACCTATCGGCTGCCTTCGATACTGTGAACCATCAGATCCTCCTCTCCACCCTCTCCGAGTTGGGCATCTCCGGCGCGGCCCACGCTTGGATTGCGTCCTACCTGACAGGTCGCTCCTACCAGGTGGCGTGGCGAGAATCTGTCTCCTCACCACGCGCTCTCACCACTGGTGTCCCCCAGGGCTCTGTTCTAGGCCCTCTCCTATTCTCGCTATACACCAAGTCACTTGGCTCTGTCATAACCTCACATGGTCTCTCCTATCATTGCTATGCAGACGACACACAATTAATCTTCTCCTTTCCCCCTTCTGATGACCAGGTGGCGAATCGCATCTCTGCATGTCTGGCAGACATATCAGTGTGGATGACGGATCACCACCTCAAGCTGAACTTCGGCAAGACGGAGCTGCTCTTCCTCCCGGGGAAGGACTGCCCGTTCCATGATCTCGCCATCACGGTTGACAACTCCATTGTGTCCTCCTCCCAGAGCGCTAAGAACCTTGGCGTGATCCTGGACAACAAACTGTCGTTCTCAACTAACATCAAGGCGGTGGCCCGTTCCTGTAGGTTCATGCTCTACAACATCCGCAGAGTACGACCCTGCCTCACACAGGAAGCGGCGCAGGTCCTAATCCAGGCACTTGTCATCTCCCGTCTGGATTACTGCAACTCGCTGTTGGCTGGGCTCCCTGCCTGTGCCATTAAACCCCTACAACTCATCCAGAACGCCGCAGCCCGTCTAGTGTTCAACCTTCCCAAGTTCTCTCACGTCACCCCGCTCCTCCGCTCTCTCCACTGGCTTCCAGTTGAAGCTCGCATCCGCTACAAGACCATGGTGCTTGCCTACGGAGCTGTGAGGGGAACGGCACCTCAGTACCTCCAGGCTCTGATCAGGCCCTACACCCAAATAAGGGCACTGCGTTCATCCACCTCTGGCCTGCTCGCCTCCCTACCACTGAGGAAGTACAGTTCCCGCTCAGCTCAGTCAAAACTGTTCGCTGCTCTGGCTCCCCAATGGTGGAACAAACTCCCTCACGACGCCAGGACAGCGGAGTCAATCACCACCTTCCGGAGACACCTGAAACCCCACCTCTTTAAGGAATACCTAGGATAGGATAAAGTAATCCTTCTCACCCCCCCCCTTAAAATATTTAGATGCACTATTGTAAAGTGGTTGTTCCACTGGATGTCATAAGGTGAATGCACCAATTTGTAAGTCGCTCTGGATAAGAGCGTCTGCTAAATGACTTAAATGTAAATGTAATAGCCTCGCTACTGTATATAGCCTCACTACTGTATATAGCCTCACTACTGTATATAGCCTCACTACTGTATATAGCCTGTCTACTGTTATTTTTCACTCTCTTTTACTGTTGTTTTTATTTCTTTACCTACCCATTGTTCACCTAATACCTTTTTTGCACTATTGGTTAGAGCCTGTAAGGAAGCATTTCACTGTAAGGTTGTTGGACCTGTTGCATTCGGCGCACGTGACAAATAAACTTTGATTTGATTTGAACAGATTCAGTAGCATGAAAAACTCCCAAAAGCAAGATTTTTGCCCAAAGTTAAAAAAATAAAATAAAATAAAAACATAACATAATTTGTGATGGTTTTCATTTGATTATAGTTAGTTTTGGAAACAATTGTATGTTGCAACAAAAAATGATATGGTATTGAATTCATAAGCCTAACGATTATAATGTTGCAACTTTCAGAACAAATGATGATACAATGGCATGGATGGAAGTTTACCAAGGAAACTGCAAGCAAAGAAAATGTTTTCAACACTGTAATTCATCCTACAATATGTTTGGGCCCAGTTTAGCCGGTGTGTGTGTGTGTATGTGTGTGTGTGTGTGTGTGTGTGTGTGTGTGTGTGTGTGTGTGTGTGTGTGTGTGTGTGTGTGTGTGTGTGTGTGTGTGTGTGTGTGTGTGTGTGTGTGTGTGTGTGTGTGTGTGTGTGTGTGTGTGTGTGGCCTGAAGTCTGGCAAGGTCTGGCACGGTGCTTTGCTGGGAATGTGTAATTACGCAACAAAATGCTTTGATCCAGGTTTTTCCATCAGGCCCAAATTGTCCTCACATTGTGCAGTCCTGTGGATCCTTGGGACTCTCAGAGGGATGGAGGCTCCTTTCATGTGCACCCCTCTGGAACTCAAAGTATCCCGCCCTTGAAAACTGAGCTCCCTCCCTTTCTCTTTCTCTTTCTCCACCGCTCTTTCTTTCTCTCCTGCGCACTGGCACGGACGAAGGAATGTGTGTGAGAAAAAGAGAGGAGAAAGTAAGTGTGCCTGAGAAAAAGAGTGAGTGAGTTGGTGAATGGGCGAGAGTGTGTGTGTGTGTGTGTGTGTGTGTGTGTGTGTGTGTGTGTGTGTGTGTGTGTGTGTGTGTGTGTGTGTGTGTGTGTGTGTGTGTGTGTGTGTGTGTGTGTGTGTGTGTGTGTGTGTGTGTGTGTGTGTGTGTGTGTGTGTGTGTGTGTGTGTGTGTGAGATGTACATAGACTAAAACAGACAGAGAGGTAAAATACAGTGGAGAGGACATCGCCTAACATGCCTGTATCAACAATGAAGTCAGCCAGTTTCATCATTATCACCCCACAGAACAGGAAAACACCCCTTGGATCATCATGTCCTTAATTACATGACACCCTTCTTCTGAGAACACTTATCCCCCTTTCCATCTGTTCAAACTTCACACAGTCTCTGGATTGAAGGAACAAATTGTGTGCCCTCTCGGTGTAATCTCCAAATGAGCAACAGATGCTCGGATGATAAAATCATAAGACTCACTTTAGATGTGCACTCTATACTGTAGAGTCCACAGCAAATCTACAGTATGTCATGGACATTCACTTCTATTCACAGAGACTTAGTACATGTTTACGAAAGTACAGTAAAAAACGTAGATGTAGACTGTATAGATAGGCATCTACACAACATATGCTTCTGGCTTATAAAATCACAGAGGTTCTCTGTGGGCACTGCACAGCAAGTCCATGTCATGAACATGGACTTCTAATAAACACGTCCATTAACTTATATTCTCTGAGACGGAGAAATGTTCAATGTGGATGCCTACAGATATGCATCTGTAGTAGGCATCTGATGATCAAATACCTTTTACTGCAAAATGGCAAAGATTGTGTTTCCTTTTTTGAGTGGACCCTGCCAGGGCTTGAAAACCAATCAAGGGTGTGACATGCTTTATGGGAAAGATGTTATTTTTGGCTCATTCTATGTGATCTGAGGCCAAAGGGGGAAAGAGCCCCAAGATTGTAATTGTATTGGTATTGTTGAGTTGGAGCTAGTTTACATAGGATTGGACACTATGTTAAAAAAAGTGTTCAATATCTATTTAGTGTTAGTTACTTTGTTGAGGTGGTGTTTAGAAACCTATTAGCATTGGTTGCAGTAATAAAGCTAGTTACTCTGAGATGCCGCAAAATGGTCGATGGTCCTCTGTCCTCTGTTTTCCCAGTACAATCCTAACAGTCCTAATACAATGTCGTTTGTGCGTTTCTCGAGAGCAGTTGGAGTTACTAGACACATGCTATGCTCAATCTCCACCCCTTCATGCTAGCAAGGCTAGCCATCCCCCACTCCACACCCTCCCCAACGCACCCACCCTACAACACCTCACCCAGCTCAGTCCAGACGTACAGGAAACCTTAGGAGACCGCAGTGTGCAGAGATGTTTTTTTATCCCCCTCGCCCACAGACCACACCGCACCACTGTAGTCACCACTCTGGGGTTGACATGCATCATCTGGTAGAACTGGTTCCCATTTAGATTGCCAGGTTGAGTGAGAAGAAAGCCCTCGCTCGATCCCTACCTGCTAATAGAATCGGAAGGGTTGCCTGTAGCGTGCCTGGAGTGGGAGCTGTGGTCCTGTATTGAATCAGCAGTGTGGTTTCTAGCCGCAAATCTGGCAACCCTGTGTTGTTATGAGTCTATTACCCTCTCGACAGGGTTTTGTTGCCATGTTTGTGACGGACTCAATCGAATCGAATCAGTATTGCCGCATTTGGGCGCATTTTTGTAAATTGCTCCCAAGGATGAACCAGCCTTGTGGAGGAGTACAATTTTTTTCTGAGGTCTTGCCTGATTTCTTTTGATTTTTCCATGATGTCAAGCAAAGATGCACTAAGTTTGAAACTAGACCTTGAAATATATCCACAATTACACCTCCAATTGACTCAAATGATGTCAATTAGCCTGTCAGAAGCTTCTAAAGCCATGACATAATTTTCTGGAATTTTCCAAGCTGTTTAAATGGCCTGTATTCTTTGCATGTTCATAATGAACTTTGGAACTTAAGATATGCACCTACTGTAATGACATCAGCCTGTATTTCATTTTTTATTTTCGCTGCTAATAAATGTGCATAAGACCCAATGAATAATCTGTTTGGAAAGCGGTCTGTTGTGCACACATCTATGAACACTTGCAATCTCACCTTATGCTAGAATAGCTATCACACACACACACACACACACACACACACACACACACACACACACACACACACACACACACACACACACACACACACACACACACACACACACACACACACACACACACACACACACACACACACACACACACACACACACACACACTGTGAGAGGGTAAAGGTTTGGTGTGTGTAGGCGGAAAAGGTCTGTAGAGGTCTGGTAGGTGTGAATGGACTTTTCCCCATTGAAAGTCTATGGCCATTGGAATGCATTGAAATGTATGTTAAAATGTAGAAATAGTAGAACAAGTATTTACGTAGTCTGAAGCAGCCTGTAATGTTAATTTGGTGTCTCTAGCTCAAAAAAAAATACTTAGATGTGTCACGTGTGCTCCCTCTCCGGCTTCTAGGTCACCAGGCTGCTCATTATGGCGCACACCTGTCACCATCGTCAGCAGACTCACCTGGACTCCATCACCTCCTTGATTACCTGGCCTATATATGAACCCTTTGGTTCCTTCCCCAGGTGTCATTGTTTCTGTTTCCTGTCTGTGCATTGTTCATGTTTCTTGCTCTGTTTATTAAATGATGCACTCCCTGAACTTGCTTCCTGACTCCCAGTGCAGACATTACAAGATGGGGGGAAAAAACAAATTTGTCAATGATTTATTACGTACAACATAAAAGTTGTGCATAAATGTATGGCTAATTTGCATATGCAATAGACCAGTCAGAAGTTTGGACACACCTACTCATTCAAGAGTTTTTCTACATTTTTACTATTTACTATACTGTAGAATAGTAGTGAAGACATCAAAACTATGAAATAACACATGGAATCAATTTTTTTTTTTTTTTTTACAAATCAAAATATTTTATATTTGAGATTCTTCAAAGTAGCCACCCATTGCCTTGACAGCTTTGCACACCTTCAGCAACCGGCTTCATGAGGTAGTCACCTGGAATGCATTTCAATTAACAGGTGTGCCTTGCTAAAAGTTAATTTGTGGAATTCCTTCCTTCTTATTGTGTTTGAGGCAATCAGTTGTGTTGTGACAAAGTAGGGGTGGTATACAGAATATTGCCCTATTTGCTAAAAGACCAAGTCCATATTATGGCAAGAACAGCTCAAATAGACTGTCGTTTCTCATTGCTTATCATTACTTTAAGACATGATGTCAGTCAATGCGGAGCATTTCTAGAACTTTGAACGTTTTTTCAAGTGCAGTCGCAAAAACCATCAAGCACTGATGAAACTGGCTCTCATGAGGACCGCCACAGGGAAGACCCAGAGTTACCTCTGTTGCAGAGGATAAGTTCATTAGAGTTAACTGCACCTCAGATTGCAGTACAAATAAATGCTTCACAGTGTTCAAGTAACAGACACATCTCACCATCAACTGTTCAGAGGAGACTGCGTGAATCAGGCCTTCATGGTCAATTGCTGCAAAGAAACCACTACTAAAGGACGCCAATAAGAAGAAGAGACTTGCTTGGGCCAAGAAACATGAGCAATGAACATTAGACCGGATGAACGGATGATCTCCACATGTGTGGTTCCCACCGTGAAGCATGGAGGAGGTGTGAAGGTGTGGGGGTGCTTTTCTGGTGACACTGTCTGTGATTTATTTAGAATTCTAGGCACACTTAAGCAGCATGGCTCCCACAGCATTCTGCAGCGATACGCCATCCCTGTCATGTATTGTATTGTCATGTCTTGTCCCTGTGCTTTCTCTTCTCTTCGTTTCCCCCTGCTGGTCTTATTAGGTTTCTTTCTCTCTCTCTATTCCTCTCTCTCTCTATCGTTCCGTTCCTGCTCCCAGCTGTTCCTCATTCTCCTAACGACCTCGTTTACTCTTTCACACCTGTCCCCTATTTTGCCCTCTGATTAAGTCTCTATTTCTCTCTCTGTTTCTGCTTCTGTCCTTGTCGGATTCTTGTTTGCTGTTTGCTTTGCTTTTGTTCCGTCCAGTTGTATTCTGCCTCGTCATCAGATACTACGTGTGAGCAGGTGTCTCTATCCTCTACGGCCCGCGCCTACCCGAAGGGACCTGCAGTCTGTTGCCGCTAGCCCTGCCTCTCTCCTCAACAACTAGAAGGGGGACTCTCCTGTTAAACTAGAGGATTTGTGTTTTCCCTGTTTGGACTTCCCCTGTAATAATTGAGGATTTATGTTTTCCCTGTTTGGACATTAAAAGACTCTGTTTCCGTTATATCGCTTTTGGGTCCTCACTCACCTGCATAACAATCCCATCTGGTTTGTGCTTAGTGGGACTATAATTTGTTTTTCAACAGGACAATGACCCACCACACTTACAGGCTGTGTAAGGGCTAGTTGACCTCGCCTCCTCAATCACTCGACCTCAACCCATGTGAGATGGTTTGGGATGAGTTGGACCGCAGAGTGAAGGAAAAGCGCCAACAAGTTCTTAGCATATGTGGGAACTCCTTTGAGACTGTTGGGATAGCATTCCAGGTGAAGCTGGAGAGAATGCCAAGTGTGTGCAAAGCTGTCATCAAGGCAAAGGTTGGCTACTTTGAAGAATCTAAAATCTAAAATGTATTTTGATTTGTTTAACACTTTTTTGGTTACTACATGATTCCATATGTGCTATTTAATAGTTGTGACGTCTTCACTATTATTCTACAATGTAGAAAATAGTAAAGAATTAAGAAAAGCCCTTGAATGAGTAGGTGTGACCAAACTTTTGACTGGTACTGTGTATGTATTTAATTATATTTCATTTTAACATGCTAATATTATTGTATAACCTCTGAAAATTTGATATTGACAAGACATTCCTACATTTAAATATTTGTTCATCTGTTTCGACCTGTGTCATTTAGGTGCCATTTTTGGAAAAGGCTTTGCCATTTATCTGTGCATTACTGTATCTCCGTGAACATTTGACCCAGAATTTGGACACACAAATTGTAATATCTCAGCAATGGTAAGTCCTACAGACATTAAACAAAGTACACTGTGCTAATGGGACTATGTTGTATCATCAGTTCAGCTAACAACCGTAATTTTTGCTGTCACAGTACATACTGTACAAACATGGTGGCTGGTTCGATGTCAGTACTTTTACCCTTTAGTTTGTGTTATGCCTAATCTCTATTTTCTAGAAGTGCAGCAGCATTCTGTGTAGGCTACTGAAAGTAAAAAGTATGCTCTTTCTCTCTTTGTTTCTCTCTTTCCCTCTCTTGAGACAGCAGCAGTCATAACTGCTTTTCATTGACATCATCAATTCTCGTCACCCTGTGCTAAAACTCCCATCTTTTGGTATCCACCCAGGAAGTGTGTTTGTTCTTTATGTTTGTGTGTGTGTGTGTGTGTCGGTGCATGTCTGTGTGCGTGTGTCGGTGCTTGTGTGCATGTGCGGTATGTGTGTGTGTTCTGTATACACTGTCAGGGACCCGAGGCAGAGACATTTCCATTGTTTTTGAAACAGGGCAGTTGGAGCATTTGCTTTCATTAACTATCAAAGGGCCCTCTGCGGCTGCAGTGGGACTCCCCGGCTTTTGTCTTTTTCTTGGAGGACGCTCTGAGCCCTTCTATCTCAACAGTATGCAACATGGCTCCCTGTCCAACATACAAGCCCTGTGTGTGTGTGTGTGTGTGTGTGTGTGTGTGTGTGTGTGTGTGTGTGTGTGTGTGTGTGTGTGTGTGTGTGTGTGTGTGTGTGTGTGTGTGTGTGTGTGTGTGTGTGTGTGTGTGTGTGTGTGTGTGTGTGTGTGTGTGTGTGTGTGTGTGTGTGTGTGTGTGTGTGCAACATGGATCTCGATCTAACATCCAAGCCCTGTGTGTGGTAGAGTGTGTGCATGCGCGGCAGTTTATGTGTGTGGCAGTGTGTGTATGTGGCAGTGTGTGTGGCTCCCCATCGAAGCCATGTGTGTGTCTAAGTACTGATGTCATAGGCTGGGATAGAACAGGGACTAATAAAAGCTCTGTTTTTCCTTTCTGCCGTTGTCTCTTTTCAAGGCTGAAGCCACATCCAACATCCAAAACATTTCAAAGAACACAGTTTTAGTGGGTGTCATATTTCCTGTTTTGTTTTAATCCAGAAACGATGGAATTCAAATTGACTGAGTGAGGCGCGTAAGTTATGATGGAGTTTCAATATGTTTTGGCTAATTGTGATGTTCTATAATATGCCATTTATATTGGTATCTATCTATATAATCTATAGTTAAATGCCAAAATAAAGGAAACACCAACATAAAGTGTCTTAATAGTGCGTTGGGCCACCTCGAGCCGCCAGAAAAGCTGCAATGTACCTTGACAATGGATTCTACAAGTGTCTGGAACTCTATTGGGGGATGCGACACCATTCTTCCATGAGACATTCCATAATTGGAGTTTTGTTGATGCTGATGGAAAACATTGTCTCAGGCGTCGCTCCAGAATCTCCCATACGTGTTCAATTGGTTTGAGATCTGGTGACTCAGACACACGCACACACTCACAATGTTTTGTGTTGCTATCCTTGTGGGGACCAAATAATTGATACCCATCCAAAATCCTATTTTCCCTAACCCAAAACCCTAAATCTAAAACTATACCTAACCCCTAAGCCTAAAATAAAATTTGTCCTCGTGGGGACTGGCAAAATGTCCCCACTATCCTTGTGAGGACTTCTGGTACCCACAAGGATAGTTTAACAAACAAAAAAACACACACCCACCCTTTAAACACCCTATGCTCCTTTGAGACCTCTATTTCAAAGTCACTGAGATCTCTTCTTCTTGCAATGGTAGCCAAAATTGCTTTATTCGCTCGGGGACTACACCTGTGTGGAATCACCTGCTTTCAACTTTGTAACTCTCATTTACTCAAGTGTTTCCTTTATTTTGGCAGTTACCTGTATATCACAATGGTGATAGTCTACATGCATTTATGCTATGTAGGAAAGTGTTGTTACACCATATGACAAAATGTCACACAATGACAGAGCTTGCACACTGAGCTATGGCTCAATGACATACTGTACCACACAGTCTTAAAACTTCAACCAAAACCCCCCCAATAGACATGGTCTTGGAAAGCTAGTCCATTTCGAAGGGAATTCCACACCCCTGAAAACCCTCCAACAAAAAAAGCCTGGCCATATTAGAACTCCCAAAACATGATTCACAGCACAGTATTCTATACAACTGCATGATCTATGCATTATGTCATGTATATGAAGTCTTTATGTACTGTTTGGTCTATAGATGAAAGGTTTCGCCTAGTTATACTCCATCCAACTCCTCGTGTGGCATGACTCGGTTTATTTCTAGCCCGCTTACTGATTAGTTCGCCGATAGGCGATTTTACGACTCCACATCTTGATTAAATGAGTTGTTTACGACACCGCAGAGAATACAAGAGGGGATGGACATCCTCTGACATCCTCTTTTCCAGCCTATTTCAAACGCTAATCGAAGGAGATTGCTCGATGCTTTGTACCAAACATTCCTCCCTCAGGAAAAAAACAACGTATTAAAAGTGAAAGACGAGGCTGGGAGAGTAGCCAGGAGGGATAAGGGGTTCTGGCGGGACGCCCGATAAAACCATACAGTCTTTCTCCCATTCTTCAACCCCCACAGACCCCCTAAGACTCCCTCAGACAGCACTGAAAATACCCCCCCCCCCTCTTTACTCTGAATTTATATAGTCCCTTAAGAGGGTCAATAACAAACGGCGGTGACAGCGTGTTGGGACAGAGCCCGGGATCATACTGTTGGAACGGGATCATAATATTGGAGAATTGGAGAACAGAGGCATTGTCTGTTCGGATCCCGACCAACTATCAATGATGCATAAGGATGGATGGGTGATTACACAAGTACATACTGTACGCACACACTCGCTCACACAAAGTCACACACAGACAAACATGCACACACACAAACAGACAACCCCCCCCACTCCCAAAGAAACCTTTGCAGTGGTTTTAGTAAAAGTAGTTGATGAAAACTAGCCACTTACGAAATGCAATGATCTCCATTTTTCTAGGTACTTTTTTGTGTTTTATTCAAGCGGATAAGCTAGTCACGTCAGCAGTGACGTAGTTTGTCTATACCCCACAGACGTTCTATTACATAGAGGTGCTGTTAAGCTGGAGCATTTGAAAATTGTGGAAGGCAAACCGGATGTCCACAGGGACTACATCTGTCGCCTTTAGGCAATTATAAAGGCTGTGAAAATGATCCGTGAGCTGTTATGAATGCTTATCACAACTTATCACAACTTGAATAATGATAATAGACAAAGAATTTTAGTCTTAGATCATTATTTTCTAAGGTGTGACCAGTTTGTTTTATAACTGCTAATATCATCCATAATGTCTCATTATTGTAGTCTAAAGCCCTCAAACTCAACTCTGGACCTCGAAGCCAGTTCCCCTGCATTTGTTCACTTTTCCTCTGCAATCAGGGACTGATTATACCTCGACACCAGGTGTATACAATTAATTATCAGGTACAACCAGCAGGCTTCGAACCTCTTAGGGTAAGAGTTGAATACCCCTGGTGTCAAGGAAACTCTCTCAGCAGCAGTGTTACAATACCTTTTGTACATGACCTTATTTAGTCTTGCTTAACATTAAGGTACCCTTTATAATGGGAGCGTGTCCTGGCCCGCTCATAACGCTCTGTGACCCTTGGAATTCTGGGATTCTGGAGGATAATGCACAGCTGGTTGTGGTAGGAGGGGCTTTCAAACAAGGAATCAGTGCAAGGGTGAAGAAAGAGGACCTACTCCACCTGCCATCAAGCTCTTTCTTCTCTCACACAAACACACACACACACACACACAAACTGTCTCTCACACAGACCCACCGACCCACACACACACACTGCACACTAACCTTCGGCAACAAAAAAGTCATCCATATTGATAAACCTCCAGATCCATCTGTCCCTCTTCGTATAGCTGGACCCCAGAGAGGAAGCCTGTTCTGACTGGCAGATTTAATATGGGTACGTCCCAAATGACACCCAATTTCTCATACAGTGCATTACTTTTTACCAGGCCCCATAGGGCTCTAGTCAAAAGTAGTGCACTACATAGGGAAAATGGTGCCATTTGGGATGCAAACATGGACTCAGCTGCTGCTGGTGTTCCCATCCTCTCCTTCCCTCTCTCCCTCCCTCTCTCCATCCATCCCTCCCTCCCTCACTTTATCCCTCCAGCCTTCAAACCAATCTGGCAACTGCCAGTCACTGGGAAAAACCCATTAGGCTGTCAATAAAATCCCCATTTCATTCATCGGCAGTTATTGTCTCTGCTATTCCCTTGAACCAGAGGTGCTGCTAGTGGAGTGAGCATTGATGGTGTAGGGTAATGTTGCCCCTAGACACTAATCCTGGGTCTGTTTTTCATTTTACCCACTAGTAAGGTTATGATTGGGGTAGGGGAAGCTAGAGATCCTAGATCTGTACCTAGTGGCATCGATTGTGTTTCATGAATAGTATATAGCCTGAAGGGGATTTGTTAGCAGAGAGATCCAAAACTCTGTTTTGGAGACCACTGTCTAAAAACACATCAGTGTTTGTCCTTTTATTTTCCCTTTGCTGTACCTCAGATACTTCCCACTCGAGATTATTTGAGTAATGAATATACTCAGTTGAAGTTTGTGTGTGTGTGTGTGTGTGTGTGTGTGTGTGTGTGTGTGTGTGTGTGTGTGTGTGTGTGTGTGTGTGTGTGTGTGTGTGTGTGTGTGTGTGTGTGTGTGTGTGTGTGTGTGTGTGTGTGTGTGTGTGTGTGTGTGTGTGTGTGCACATACATCAGCCTCTTTGTCTTCTCTCTCTCAAGACACTAGACAGATGTTATCATAGCTTCTGCTGCTGCCCGTTCCCCTTTTCTCTCCCTCCACCAAGACAGTGTCATTTTAGAGCACAGCCCGTAAAACGAGGCAGCTGAAGTTTACAGTCTTCAAATGATGCCCTTGAGGAAACAATCGGGAGGCATAATGTACACTCAACTTCAAAGACCGCCAGCAGTACTAACTATGTAATTACAAAGCACTACTGCTTTTAAAGGAATGACGCTTGATCAGCCACTGATGTCTTATGGCGAAAGAAGGGAGAGTTAGAGTTGAGACCGTGTTTAAAACATCCTGCTGACCTGGCTCATTTGTAGTTTTTGTAAGTTTTTTGGACATCGGATATATTTTGTTGACTTTCTGTCTATCGTGGTGTGTGTGTGTGTGTGTGTGTGTGTGTGTGTGCGTGCGTGCGTGCGTGCGTGCGTGCGTGTGTGTGTGTGTGTGTGTGTGTGTGTGTGTGTGTGTGTGTGTGTGTGTGTGTGTGTGTGTGTGTGTGTGTGTGTGTGTGTGTGTGTGCGCGTTTATTTGCGTGTGTTTGTGTGGCGACCAACGACCACAACATTTTTGCAGTTCTTGATGTGTGTGTGCATGCATGTTTGCCTGCATACATTTCTTTATGTGTTCTTCATCTAACAGTCATAGAAAAAAAGCCACTTTGGGGAACAAATGTTGGAGGCACCATGAGGGAAAGATAGAGGAGGGGGGATCGTCAAACCTACACACACACAGTAAACGGGAAGGAGAGAGACAGCGAGACGTTTCCGAGAGGAGACTTCAAGTTTGCCAGAGTAAAGAAAAGGAAATCTCCCTAATTGAACTCAAGTGTGTTTATGAGCCAGTTGGCATCTCCAATCCAAAGAAAATGTTTTCAACCACGGAGAACAAAAAAGGAAAACATACAGAAATTATTAGAAAATACTAACGCCGATTGTTTCTGGTTAGTCCCAGTCCCATGCGCAGATTAAAAGAGACAGAGAAGTTGTCTGATGATGGTATACAATGTGGGTTGCTATGGGAACCCCGGCTCCAGACTTGAAGGGCGCGTTTGACTCTGAAATGCGAGCCCTTGAGCTCTACACAATGATGTCACCAGGGAGAATGTCAATGGGAGAGGAATACAAAACTCCTCTTTTTAACATCCAAGGGGCATGTAAAAGAGCACTCCGTCCTCTCCACTCTGGTAATGTGTTACCATTTTTCATAATTATGACAAATCAAAAGTGATATTTTCATATGAAAATCCAATTCCTCAACACATGGGATTAAATGATACAGACATTTAATGCGCGTATGTAAAAGTTGAGTCAAATGGCGTGCAAAGGTTAGTCACTGTTTTATGAACATGAACCAGAGGGGTCTTCAGAAAACGCCCCTGTTTGTTTCTGTTAATTGCGGCTTTGGTGATGGTGTAACAAAGCGAGTTCTGTACCTGTCTTTCCGAACAACACATCATCACTCAAAGTCAGTTGTGCTAACTGACAGACCAAGAGGCTAACCTGAGCGAAGTTTGACTTTAGATCTCGGGATAGGGAGACTTCACGATAGCTATTAGTGTAGCGGAGGTGATTTAGAATCATGCCCCTTGTGATGAGATAACCCTGTCTGAGCTGTCGTTCTTTAGGTTAAGATGGTTGTCTGGCGAATGGCAGGGGTCGATTCCCACCAGCGCAAAGTAGCGCAAACAGCTCAACTGCTACAGAGGGAGGTTTAACCCTTTTCATACATAGGATGCTGCTACAGTAACGGGTCGATAGCAACAATTAATAACCTTTAAGACAATTTTTTTTTTAAAGTTTCGCATCAGAAGCGTCTACCTTTTCAGACAGTAGAATTATGCTCCGGCATAGAATGTTCAGTATTGTTACCCTGACAACAATAAATGTCGCTGATTGATGTGCTGTTGTGTTGTTGTCCTCCATTTTTTGTATGGGAGGGTAGATTGATGTGTTTTTTACTAAGTCATTGTATTTAACAAACTTAAAAGTACTTTTCTTAAGAGCGAGTGGTCTGTGCTCAGGCAGCAGGCAGGCAGGTTGTGCGCAGGCAGCTCGAGATCATTTGATTGACAGTTCTGTTTGCCTAATGATGGAGGTTAGTCCCGCTTCAGAAGCGTCATTCCTTTAAAGACAAGTTAAATACCCGTTCAGTGGCGCTACTATCTCCATTTAAAAAGCCATATTGTACCTTCTTAGACAAACAAACATGCCGTAGCCGAGGTGCTTTTAAGGCGCCGCATTCGTAGCATCAATATCTCCTGGGTTTAATTGCTTCTTTTAACATCTTGCCCGGAGCCTGTATTGACTGATCTCCCTGTGGTCATTTTCACTTGATCCTAATGATGAGATCTTCTTTCAGACCACAACTGTCCCCAAAGGCTGGAGGCTGGGGAGCCAACTGTGATGTCATTCTTCGTAAAGGGGAAGAGGCAATTCAGGATTCCTCCGTGTCAAAGGTCACAATTGTCTGGTCATGAATTACCACCCCTGGAGATTTGCATTATTAACTAGCAGAGTTCGTCAAGGTATCCTGTTACTCAATCTGTCAAAAGATGGAGAAGTGTGATTTCCACCTAACACATGGGAAAGTATGTCATATTTTGTCAGGGAGCAGGTAGCCTGGAGGTAAGAGAGGCGAGCCAGCAGCAGGTGGGTTGCCGGTTTGAATTCCAGGTCTGACTGGAAAAATCTGTCAGGGTGTGAACTGGCAACTGGAGAAAGAGCAATGTGGAAAAGCACAGTAGAATCTTGTGGTCCACACGATAGTGTGACAAGGGGCATAATACGTCTACGCCATAAAGGGGATACGTTTCTCAAGCACTGTCAATCAGTGATCTATTCATCCTGTTAGCAGCGCAATGCAGAGTGGAAGGGAGCATCCATTGGGCTTGGCTACATCATCAATTACTCAATGAATAACAGTGCAATTTATTCTGCCCGTATACTCAGGTAATCTGCTTTCTTTCCGTCACGAACGAAACCAACTTGCTTAAGTAGGACTTCTGACTCGAAAAACAGAGACTCCAAAGTCATCTGAATTTCAGTCCTTCACATTTCCGTGTCTCAACATCTCTTTCCTATTCTCATAATGCATTCCAAGACAATGGAGAGAAATCCAAAACAAAGATTATCAAGTAAATTCTGCATAGACAGGTTGAAGTCGGAAGTTTACATACACCTTTGCCAAATACATTTAAACTCAGATTTCCACAATTCCTGACATTTAATCCAAGTAGAAATTCCTTCTCTTAGATCAGTTAGGATCATCACTTTATTTGAAGAATGTGAAATGTTAGAGAAAATGATTTATATCAGCTTGTATTTCTTTCATCACATTCCCAGTGGGTCAGAAGTTTACATACACTCAATTAGTATTTGGTAGCATTGCCTTTAAATTGTTTAACTTGGGTCAAACTTTTCGGGTAGCCTTCCACATGCTTCCCACAATAAGTTGGGTGAATTTTGGCCCATTCCTCCTGACAGAGCTGGTGTAACTGAAAAAGTAAATGTCCTAACCGACTTGCCAAAGCTATAGTTTGTTCACAAGAAATTTGTGGAATGGTTGAAAAACGGGTTTTAACGACTCCAACCTAAGTGTATGTACACTTCCGACTTCAACTGTGCATGGATATACCCACACTATCATTTTCAATGTTCTGAGTGTAACCACGTTGGGTTAGTGGCAGGATGTTTTCTACCAGACTATAGAGGAAATCCTATCAAGGGGATTTTGCCATCAGTGTCCCTCTGTGCAGGATTGTGTGTGTGCCCATACAGTTCAAGCATTCAAATTTCACAATGAAACTCATATCCTACAATTACTGGCACTCTTTGCTTGGTGTAATCATAATCATGTTTATTCCTCCCGGTTTGTCTTCTTGTCTTGTCTCTTGGAAAGTTATCTATGAGGAAAGTTGAGCTAGCAGAGGAGTGCTATATACTGTATACTGTGGCTGGTTGATATTGGACATACTGTCTATACAGTGGACTGCGATGCAGCAACATCTTGGGACTAGTGGGACTAATAACAGCATGCACTAAACAGGAGCATGGATTTGTCACAGGCAACTAGGAGGGTAACCAGGCCAGCACAGTACAGTCAGGTGTGAATGAGGATGAAGTGAATTTGACTTACAGGACGGCGAGGAAGTTCATGCCTGTGGCGTTCAGGTGGCCATTTTTTTCTCCTTGGGTAAAAGTGAGAGTTATAACGCAGGCCACAGTTTTGGACCTTGAGATGATATGATTTTGAGTTGTATTGGCCGGCTGCATCGCTCATTCTGCCTCTTTCTGAATTTCAGTGGTTCTAAATTTTGCTGTCTGTTTTGACATCCCAGAAATGGTAAAACATCAGGGACACACTTACAATCAAAGTAAGGGATTGGTTAAGTTTAGGGTTTAAGTTTAGGGGTGCGGTTAATGTGAGGGGAAGTCATTAACACTGCCAATCATGATTAGGTCCCAAGTCACAACCAATCTCAACCTACGATCCCTCAATCTTTCCTTTGCCAACAACGTCTGAAGAGCAACTCTATATAATTTGTTCATTAAAAAAAATCTTAGTAATACCTTGCCAGGAAAATGTATTTTTCTCTTTTCTTAAAATGTTTTTGTTATGCTTTAATATTATAGCTCAGACACAGGTCATGGTTGTTAACATGAAACACAATTCCATACCCACTGTTTCCCCTTCTGTGGCTAAAGTATTGTGTTAGGTGAAATCGCTGTTTGGAATTCTGTACAGCTAAAGTTACAATCTTAGGACTCTTATATTCGGCCTTTTAGGAGCTTGTGGCTGGACAGACTCATTCTCACCTCAGCTGAAATGCATGCCAAGGGTCTCCTCGAGATAAGCACGGTTCTTTTTTCTTCCTCAAATGGGATGAAGCTGGAAACTGTCTCATAGACCAGAGCATAAGACTTATGTGCATCCCAAATGGCACCTTATTCCCTATAAAGTGTACTACTTTTGACCAGGCCCTGGTCAAACTAGTGCACTGTATATATATTTTATTTTATTTGATTTCACCTTTATTTAACCAGGTAGGCTAGTTGAGAACAAGTTCTCATTTACAACTGCGACCTGGCCAAGATAAAGCATAGCAGTGTGAACAGACAACACAGAGTTACACATGGAGTAAACAATTAACAAGTCAATAACACAGTAGGAAAAAAAAATCCACAACCGATTTCTTTCTTCCCAGTTGGAATGGTGTTCATTAACTTTAATTACTCCTTGTCCATGTCACACAATCCCTTCTTATGAACTCATATTGTTAATCAGATATAATAAAACAGAGTAGAAGTTTACTAAGTTACAGTTCCATTTAAAATGATTTGTTCAGTCATTTAATCATAATTCTCCTAACTCTACACCCTAAAAATGACTTAACAACTCATACCATCATTAAACACTACATGGAAATATCAATGATATACTAGAAGAAGACAACCCAATACTGTGTCATCGGTTTCCAAACTACCTCCATACACTCCCACCCTTTTCAGCCAGCAAACATATCCAAGACTATTCTATTCTGCCAAGCGATTCATTACATCTCTGATATAATTGGTGAAGCGCTGTGGAATTTTAATAGATATAATTGATCCAATCCACATTCTCATTGAGAGTGGACCACCAGGATCTAATTTATAGCTTAGATCTCATCTGGCCCCCCATGGAACCACAATGTTATTAATACAAACCCTATCATCAAAAGACCCAGACGGAGTACATATTTTCTCCCGTTTAGTCAACATCATGTCATGGTGTTGAATGAGTGTGAAAGGCATTCTCAAATGTACCAGTGCACATACCCCTGTCCAATTAGCCAGTAATACTCAGCCATAACGCCATTCCCCCACACAACCACCACCAGATGTGTGCCCTGGGCCTCCTTATCTTACTGAAATCCCCAGATCTCAACCAGCCTGCCAAATCACTCATTTGCTGCATCAGAAGTAACATTCTGTCCTACTGCAGGTACTGATTTTCTCCACATATTTCCCAGAAGTACTATACCGAATCAAACAGTAAACAGTCTGTGCCTCTGTGAAAGGAGGAAGCTTAGATTTCAGAGGAACATGTGGATATAAATAGTTCAAATCCATACAACTGTTATTATCTGGCTTTCCTGCTTTCATGAATAGCTTTACCATACAGGCCATTCCCTTAGGTGAATTATTTACATTTAATGGAAAAGGGATGGTTGTCAACTGAGGTTTGCTGTGGCACAAGCATAGCATTCTTGTTTAGCTATTGATCTGGCTGTATATTGAATCCACTCTAACCAGAGGTTAGAATCCTCATAACCAGTTTCCCTTTCCTTAAGATCTTTCATCTGAACTATCCACACCGGCTCTTGGCTCCGGACAACTCCACAGTCAGTATCTGCTTTGTCAGGGGGATTCTGCTTGTATTCCGCTGACTATAGAGCAATTATATGCTCTAACTTTTTCTACCCAGAATGCACTAGATTATCAACTGAAACCCTTACTTTCACTACACTCCATCTTCTTCCATACTGGGTATGTAGATTTATGTAGCCCTCTCACATGATGTGAGCTATAACCTGTCCCCATGAACTACACAGAGACTTGCATAGATGTCTTCCATAATAGCTGCTCTTAATCCTGAACTGCCAAGGAGTCAGAGGCCCCATTTGGTCTACATAGAACTCCACTGAGACATCCTTCCCAATCCCACTCTCACTTCCTGTTTATCCAGATCAAGTGATCTCTTATGCTTGGTTAATACTAAATCCTCATTGTTTAACTATGTCAATATTACCCTCTGGCCTTCTCGGTGTTCATGGTGTATCAGGAATAAGGCTCGCACAACCAGACAGCTCAGGATGGACAGCCCACCCATAAAGCCCCACCCTCTTCCAGAGAACACATCATTAGCAAGAGCCAGACAAACTTTAACTTCTATGAACAAAAACAGGGATGGAATGACGGGAAAGGAAATCTTAACCTCTTGCTCCTACCTGGCATGCAGGCGTCCCATCTAGAGCTCTGGAAATGCAAATGCGCTACGCTAAATGCTAATAGTATTAGTTAAAACTCAAACGTTCATTAAAATACACATGCAGGGTATTGAATTAAAGCTACACTCGTTGTGAATCCAGGCAACGAGTCAGATTTTTAAAATGCTTTTCGGCGAAAGCATGAGAAGCTATTATCTGATAGCATGTAACACCCCAAAAGACCCACAGGGGACGTAAACAAAATAATTAGCATAGTCGGCGCTACACAAAATGCACAAATAAAATATAAAACATTCATTACCTTTGACCATCTTCTTTGTTGGCACTCCTAGATGTCCCATAATCACTATTGGGTCTTTTTTTTCGATTAAATCGGTCCATCTATAGCCTAGATATCGATCTATGAAGACTGTGTGATAAACGGAAAAAAATAGCGTTTCATAACGTAACGTAATTTTTTTAAATTCAAAAAGTTGACGATAAACTTTCACAAAACACTTCGAAATACTTTTGTAGTGCAACTTTAGGTATTAGTAAACGTTAATAAGCGATCAAATTAATCACGAGACGAAGTGTTTTCTATAGGGGTCCGTCTTGAAATACTGTCCGTGTATTTCTCAACCAAAATATCCGGTCGGAGACCGGAAGAAATGGGCTGTGTCTTGTTCGTTTGACCAAGAAACAAATCCTAGGCAAATGACAAGACTGTTGACATCGTGTGGAAGCTGTAGGTCCTGCAACATCAGCCCTATTTAATGTTTTTCGCCCATAACAATCGGTTGAAGCGGCTGATGGATATATTTTTCCACTTTCAGTGATCAGATTTTCCTGCACTTTTCAATGAAACACACGTTCTGTTAAAGTCACAGCCGTGATTTAACCAGTTTTATAAACGTCTGAGTGTTTTCTATCCACACATACTAATCATATGCATATACTATATTCCTGGCATGAGTAGCAGGGCGCTGAAATGTTGCGCGATTTTTAACAGAATGTTCGAAAAAGTAGAGGGTCGACTGAAGAGGTTAATTCGAGAGATGGCCCCAAGAATTCTGTTAATTCCAGTTCTCCTCTCGAACACTGTTATTGTTCGACAGTGTCAGAGTGTCTTACCCTCCCGCAGTCTGATATGAATCCGGGTAGCTCTTTCAGCTAGCTGTCACCAGGAGTCCTTGGTATGGTCCCCCCATCAGGCCTCAGGGACTGGATTGAGTGACTTCACCTGTAATTCACCTGTAGTGCATAAAATCTTGGACATATAGGTTTGGTTAACAAACAGTTTCTCATTTGTTCTATCTGATTATATCTTTAACTTCTATACCTACTTGTTAGTTATTTTTTAATTAGTTTATTATCCATTAGGTCACATCCTATCCTAGAGCACAATTTACCCATCCCCCCTTTGATACATGGCTCTGCCCAGGTAACAAACTTGCCTACTCTAAACAATGACTTAGGTAAGATTAGTAAATTATCCTTATGTCTGACATCATCATGTAGGAGCGCCCCTTTCATTTTCCACATGTCCAATTCTCCCTTGGGCGTCCATTCATGTCAATCCTGTACCAATTCTCTGTCAAGTGTCTTATCTACTTTAAGAAGTATCTGTGCTACTTATATATTTTCTTAAATATATATTTATTGATTTAAACAGTAACCCCTTTCCCTCCTATCTCTCAAATATCACTAAGTGTCTCACTGTTTGACTTTATTTTAGAAAAAACGTGTCTATGAGTGGCAATCTCTAAAGTCCTTACATTTCCTTCATCAATCTATCTTGATTAAATGTAATACTATTTTTAAAAACTCCTAATAGTCAAACAAAGCCAAAACAAATGCTAACCATATCAAATCCTTCCTACACTTATAAGCTCTTTCCTTCAGGGATCCACAGTATTTTATCTGACAATAACATGACGTAACCTTAAAATCAGTTTCATCAATAATTTAATATATGTTGCATCATGTGGAATACCTTTTCTAAAGTAATTTATCACCCCTGAGAACTGAAACTGTTATGCAGGTGAATGAGGACCCAAAAGCGACTTAACGAAAATAGAGTCTTTATTCCAGTATTTGACAAAAGTGATAATCCTGGATATATCAAGGTGAAAACAAAACAGGAAAACTGAAATCCACTCGTCAGTAGCGAGGACTGACTGGAGATTCGACCATAGACTGCAGGTTGCTTCGGGAAGGCACCGACCGTAGCAGACCTAGACACCTGCTCACACGCAGCATCTGAAGAAGGTAAAACACGACAGGGCGAGACAAGGACACAGAACAGCAAACATCATACAAGGATCCGACAAGGACAGAAGCGGAAAACAGAGGGAGAAATAGGGGCTCTAATCAGAGGGCAAAATAGGGGACAGGTGTGAAAAGAGTAAATGAGGTAGTTAGGAGAATGAGGAACAGCTGGGAGCAGGAACGGAACGATAGAGAGAGAGAGCGAGAGAGGGAGAGAGGGAGGGGAAGAGAGGGATAGAAAGAGGGAAAGAACCTAATAAGACCAGCAGAGGGAAACGAATAGAAGGGAAGCACAGAGACAAGACATGATAACCAATGACAAAACATGACAGAAACGTATTTGTCTATGTAATTTCCTGCCCTATTGGCTTAATATATCTCCTATCCAAAACTCTATGCATCTTATCTTCCCCTATTTATTCTCAATGATAAATAGTATTTTTTTCTGTTGTAATACCAAATCAATAATAGCCAATTCAAACACTTCACAGCTAAAGTTTTAAAACAGAATCCTGAACCACTTTCTCATCTGTGGTTCAAACTATAATTCTAACCCCAAACTAAAACTCCATTATTATAATTTACCTTAAAACTAGTATGACCACAAATTCATTATACAAATGGCTCTCCCCTGAGGCTGATCAGACCCCAAGAGATAGCCATGATAAGGTCAAAGGTCATACCACCCTTTTAAAGTCATATTCCATACCACATTAGACATATTAAAGAACCCTTTATCCTTAAAATCCCCAAAATTAACTTGTGTAATTAAAACTCATAAAATAAAACTCATAAAGTTCCATATGTGAGCTCTTTAAAATACCTTTGCACTAAAACAAATAGTCCTAACAAATGTTTTATGTGTGTATATTTGCAAACCTTAATGAATAAACTTCCAGTCCTTTTTCAATTTGGTTGTTTATGGCCTCAATCTCACCCACTCTCCCCAAGATTATAATCCTAGGAAACATCTAAAAGAGAGACAATAAAACTCCCATTCTCCCAGAAAAACACAAAACGCCTAACTAGCATTCACTATGCTACATCGATTCAGAAACTCAAAAGTGAACTATAAACTAAACCTAATTCCCCTTTACCTCAAATCATTAATCATAAATTTTAAACAACGTCAATGTATATGTATACTTAAATGAACATGCTACCCTTAGATACAATTCGCCTGATAACATTATTATCTAATGTATTACTTTTTCCCTCTGTCGCAAATGCCGTACATTTCTCAGTGTAAGAAATCAGTAATTTAATCCCAGATATTTAATAAAAATGTAAACGTATTCTCCCATGGCTCCTTCAATTTACATATTTTAGATAACTTCCATCCGTCCCGGAAGAAGGAACCCTACTTAAACACACCAGAATACAATGTTTAATTATGTTAAATCAACTCCTAAAATACACAATAAACAGTAACAAAATAAACAAACCACTTTAATCAGCAAAAAACAAACGATACAAAAATTCCGTACTATAATGCTTCAGATGACAATATTACTCAGAGACTCATGTTTACATCTCAATAAAACAAAACACAGTCTGCATGCTCCTCAAAAAACAAGAACTTGCCCCTGTTACAGATGTCTATGTAGCAGGGGGAAAACTCAAATAACCAAATTCAACCTAGCTAATTTCCCAAAACATATGCAATTGTTTTCTACTATAGAGGTTGCTTTTAAACATAAATACCCTAACATTGTTCCACATAATGGAAACAGTGCTCAAATTCACTGGTGTTACTTAAACAATCAAACCAGGAATCAATAACCATCAGAATCCATTATCACTATATTTTACGATATTCTCATAGCCAAATACAGTCCAAATAAACGCCACAAATCAATGATGCCCACCTAGCGAATCTGCTGCTAGTTTTTAGCATCTTTCCTGTCTACCCTGACGACTTAAAACTACTTTTAAAAATGTATTTGGACATTTTTATCAACTTCTGAAAAGTGACTCAAAACAATAATGCACGCATTTTCCTTCTAAAAGACACAAACAATCTTCTCCGTCACCTCCAGTCACAACATCATTTCCGTGGCGACAAAAGTGCCTTGCGAGTGATGTCATCAACAAGCACTCAACCTAGACCCAAGTCGCAACGATTTTCAATGAATTGTAAATAATTGTTGGCTGTCTTCAGCAACAGTAGTATGGGTTCGATAAACCAAACCTAATTTATCACATCTGTTGAATCTTGAATTAGAACTTACAACGTCAATCAACATCTCTCATCTCTCAATTCGCTAATAATTATAAGAACATTTCGATGGGCACAAATCTATCGTAAATGTCTCTTCATTATTATTTAGAAATCATTATATTTAAATAACTGTCTCGTCTTTGATTCAGCATTTTATTACGACTCTATTCCCAATACATTATTCAAACAGATCATTCAGTGAACAGACATCGTCTTACCTTAAAATTCGCTCCGTCCTTATTTGAAGTTGAATTAATTAGTCTTTCAATTTGAACCAAACAAACTATTTAAAACATTCAGTTTGTATCTTATACAAATACTAGTGGCTATAACTTTCTAGGCAATACAAACAAATAGTTTAATTACAATCAAAAACTAAGAATTTAGTCAAGAATGCCTTGGCTGGGAACCCGAACACTGAACTACAGTTTGCAAGACAGCTATGCTCACCACTATACAACCAACGCTATGGAACTGACTGAGATTCTCCGCAAATAGACTCATTTTACAATTGTCTGTATTCGTAACTCCGGCATCGGGACAACAGAAAATAGCCCTAATTTAAAATCCCAAAGTTTTTCCTCAGTGAGGATTCTCATTAATCTCGCTCTCCTCTATCAGAAATGAGGAATAGTTACTATTGTGACTCTTGATAAGTTATTAGGTCTCACACGTGAGCGAATTATCATTCCTTCTTTAAACTTACTCCTCCATGTCGGGCCAAAATAGAAAATAGCTGTTTCTCTTATCTCTTCCCTGCATTATTTCCCTTCTCCCGTTAATTCCGGGACCTCCTTTAAGGATTTACTACCTATGTTAGTTAAATCCTTACTGTTACTAGTAGCTATGGTATTTAATCACTTATCTATGCCTTTCTATTTTTTAACCTTCTGTGTGTGTGTTTTCTATGAATCTGCTATTTACCATTACTCAGTTTGTGACAATACAGAGGCGGATGCAAGATGCAAGCAACGATGGTTTAATGAATACAATTTATAGCAGCAACAGGACAGACAGACTGTACTCAGACGGAATCCGACCCAGGGACTAGAGCGCATCTTCCGGTGATAGCATGCTGAGAAATCCAGGGGAGTGTGTCCGGATGGGAAGGAAGGAGCACAGCAGATAATCCACACAAGGGCGGCGAGAGATGAGCACTGACACACGACACAACCTCAGGGAAGTAACAACACAACCTCAGGGAAGTAACAACGATCTGACAACAAGAAACACTGGTTACAGAACATATAAAGGGAAGATAAGTGGTTCCAGCTGGCGCAGACAATCAGGCCGAGATTGGGAACCACGCCCACACAAACATGGGAGAGAGAGAGAGAGAGAGAGAGAGAGAGAGAGATAAAGAGAAAGAGAGAGGGAGGCAGTGGATTCATGAACCGTGACAATACCCCCCCCCCCCTAGGAACGCCTCTTGGCGTTCCCAGGCGAATTTTAAAAAAATCATCGATAAGGGAGTGATCCAGAATGTCCCTAGCAGGTACCCAACTTCTCTCCTCCGGGTCGTAACCCTCCCAGTCCACCAGGTACTGGAATCCGCGTCCCCTCCTTCTAGAGTCCAAAATACGATTGACAGAAAAGGTGGGTTCCCCATCAACAAGCCGTGGCGGCGGGGGAACCGGGACCGGCGGGTTAATGCCTGCCTGAAACACAGGTTTTATTTTAGACACATGAAAGGTAGGATGAATTCTCCTATATGCCGGAGGAAGCTTGGGCCGGACCGCCACCGGACTAATGATCCTGGTGACTTTGAACGGGCCGATAAATTTGGGGGCAAGCTTGTTCGAAACGGATCGGAGTGGAATGTTCTTAGTAGAAAGCCACACTCTTTGGCCAACGACGTATACCGGAGGCTTCAACCGGTGGCGATCGGCCTTAGCCTTGGTGCGCGCCCCCACCCGGAGAAGAGTCTCACGGGCTCTGCTCCATGCGTGACGGCACCTCTGGATGAAAGCGTGAGCAGAGGGAACAGTGACCTCGGACTCCGTACTGGGAAAGATAGGTGGCTGGTAACCTAAACTACACTCAAACGGAGAGAGACCCGTGGCTGCCACTGGCAACGAATTGTGAGCGTACTCAACCATAGAGAGTTGTTGACTCCAGGAAGAGGGATTCTTAGAAACCAAACATCGCAACACTCTCTCCAAATCTTGGTTGGCCCTCTCCGTTTGACCGTTGCTCTGGGGATGAAACCCTGAAGACAGGCTGACACTCGCTCCCAGTAACCTACAAAACTCTTGCCAAAACTTGGACACAAATTGGGGCCCCCTGTCAGAAACTATGTCCATCGGCAGGCCATGTAAGCGAAAGACGTGATCCACGACAGTTACCGCTGTCTCCTTGGCAGATGGTAATTTAGGCAAGGGAATAAAATGAGCCGCCTTCGAGAACCGGTCCACCACGGTCAAAACAACCGTCTTGCCCTGGGAGGGTGGAAGGCCGGTAACAAAATCTAGCGCGATGTGGGACCAGGGTCTCGAAGGGACCGACAGTGGTTGGAGTAACCCATCTGGGGGTCGATTAGAAGTCTTCCCAGTGGCACAAACCGAGCAAGCCAAGACGAAACTGTGAATGTCACGAGCCATCAGTGGCCACCAAAAGCATTGCTTAACCAAAAAGCTAGTGCGGCTGACTCCTGGATGACACGCTACGTTGGAGCAATGCCCCCACCGAATAACATCGGACCGACACCCCTCCGGCACAAACAAACGATTAGGCGGGCAACCGGGCGGAGGCGTTACCCCTTCTAAGGCCGTTTTGACCCTCGATTCAACCTCCCATGTGAGTGTGGAGACCACTAGGGTCCCGGGTAGGATGCACTCGGGAGTGGATGGGCGTTCGGAATGGTCAAAAATGCGAGAAAGGGAATCGGGTTTGACATTCTTGGAACCCGGGCGATACGAGAGAGAGAAGTCAAAACGTCCGAAAAAGAGTGCCCACCGCGCCTGCCTGGAGTTGAGTCGCTTGGCGGTTCTGATATATTCCAAATTCTTGTGATCGGTCCAAACTATAAAAGGTACCCCCGACCCCTCTAACCAATGGCGCCACTCCTCCAGTGCTAACTTCACTGCCAACAACTCTCTGTTGCCAATGTCGTAGTTGCGTTCCGCAGGTGATAACCGATGGGAAAGGAACGCGCAAGGGTGCATCTTGTCGTCAGAAGAGGAACGTTGGGAAAGTACCGCACCTACCCCCACCTCTGAAGCGTCCACCTCCACCACGAACTGACGCGAGGGATCGGGAGCTATGAGGATGGGAGCCGAAACAAAGCGGCTATTGAGTTTTTTCGAATGCAGCCTTGGCTGTATCGGACCACCTGAACGTCACTCTGGGGGAGGTTAAGGCGGTAAGAGGAGCGACTATCTGACTAAAGTTGCGAACGAAACGCCGGTAGAAATTGGCGTATCCCAGAAACCTCTGTAGGGCCTTACGGGAATCTGGGCTAGGCCAATCCACCACAGCCTTAACCTTGTCAGGATCCATGCGAATACCTTCAGTTGAGACGATGTAACCTAGGAATGGAACGGATTGTGCATGAAAAATGCATTTCTCCACCTTGACAAAAAGTCCATTCTCCAACAACCTCTGAAGCACTCGTCTGACGTGCTGAACGTGTTCCTGGAGAGAAGAAGAAAAAATCAGTATGTCATCCAGGTAAACATATATGAACTGATCAATCATATCTCTCAGCACGTCATTGACGAGTGCCTGGAAAACCGTTGGGGAGTTGGATAGCCCAAAAGGCATGACCAAATATTCGAAGTGCCCTCTGGGGGTGTTAAACGCGGTCTTCCATTCATCCCCCCCCCCTTATGCGAACCAAATGATATGCATTACGTAAATTCAACTTAGTGAACACGGATGCTCCCTGTAACCTTTCAAAGGCTGAGGACA